>NC_091827.1:29814100-30046600 GCF_038994185.2 Dermacentor albipictus
ATCTAGTGACTGTTGGTTTCGAATTTTCGATTTAGGTCGTCAAATTTTTATAACAATTTGGCGAAAAACGCAAATTTTCAGAAAACGAAACTATCAAGTTTACAATCCTGTAACTCAGCAAGAAAAAATGATATCGCAATTCTGTGAATTGTATCTGATAGCCCATCTAAAGCGGACAAAATTTATATGTTACACATGAACCTCGAAAAATGGAGTGATGTGTAATTACACCTTTTGCAGAACCTTTGTAAACAACGTAACAAATTCACGTAAGATGTAAACTGACATATCAAATTTGTCCGCTTTGAATGGTCTAATGGATGCCGTTTACACAATCGCGATATCTGTTCTTGATGCAGAGCTATTAGCTTGTAAACTTCGTTCTTCTATTTTTTTCAAACATTTGAATTTTTGAAAATCCTTTTAACAAAATTCAAGCCCTAAATCAAAATTCCGCTTCCAACAGTCACTAGAATTTAACTTTCTCTCTCAAATGCAACAAATTTCATTAAAATCGGTCCAGGGGTTATCTCAGAAAAACGTTTTTGCGTTTTTACATGTATTTGAATAGGCCGCGTCGGAGTTGGGCCCGAGCTAAAGCTTCCTCTTAACAAATTGTTCCCCTCGCGTTATAGAGCAGTCGTTCAGTTATATAGCCTGGTTTGATAACAAAGCTCAGCCTCCTTTTCACGTATTTTCTGAGGTTAACCAATTCTTCCGCTCGCGTTATAGAGCAGCCGAGTTCAGTTATGGCGTGGTTTGACAATACAGCTCGGCCTCTCTTTTTTTTTTTTATTCCTCGCTAGTGGTCCTTTAATGCTTCTGGTCACGGTCGCAGACAACACGTGTACTTCACCACTTTTTTCCTCCATCTATCTTTCTTTTTTTTATTCTCTCTTTTTACGACGTTTCGAAGGAAGGTGCGGCAAGCATCTATCTATATGTAAGGGGGTGCGACGCGTCGAAGCCTGGAGCCAGGTATGAGAGGTGGACGTCCCCGCAAAAGGACGTGAACGTTTTTGCGATTCTCGCGGATTAACGTGCCTCTTGCGAAATGGCGCGACGAGCGAGGTATACACAATAGCGATGGTCTGCTGTATATATTGTCACGCCGAAAATAGAACCGCCGGCTCCAAAGAGAGTGCCACGATATTTTTACTTTGGCGCCTTAATTTCATTCTTTTCTTTGTTGCGATTTTTTTTCTCTCCTTTCTTTGTTTCTTTTTCCGCTCGTCTGGCTTGCCGCGGATCTCTGAGGTCGCGGCAAGAATTCACCCATTTGGCGTTCCACGCATCTACAGTGTATCGACATATTATATTCTCGATGCCCTAACATCTCAAAGCCCCGCCGCGGTGTTAATATTCTCGACGTCTTCCCCCGGTGTAGGGTAGCAAATCGGACGCTCGTCTGGTTGACACCTCCCTACCTTTACTCTCCCTGTTTTCTCTCTCTCTCTCTCTCTCTCTCTCTCCACCGTCCCCGCTGATCCTCGGCTCAGAAGGCAGTGAAGGCACTTTTGTTAATTTTCTGAGAACATCTGGCTTGTGCGAGCGCCTTTGACTCTGTAGTGCTGTTCCGTGCACCTCTTCCTACTCCCATCTCACTCTACCCCCAACTCTCTCTTCCCCCATTTCTCTCTATCCCCACCTCTCTCTACGCCATCTCTCTCCTTTCTATTTCCCTTCTCTCTTTCCCCAGCGCAGGGTAGCCAATTGGACTTAAATAGTTAACAGCCCTACCTTGATTGATTTCATCTCTCTCTCTCTCTCTCTCTCTCTGTATTAACATTACAAAGACAAACCCTGAACGCGGCGGCACCCGTTTTTTATCACGGCAAAATGCCAATAACCGTTGGATAAGGTACAAGTGCGCTAAATCGTTGGTGCAGTGTCTGCATCGAACAGGAATGCATTTATTTAACGCTTTCTTGCTTCTTTTTTATTGGGGGGGGGAGGGAGGGGCTACACATGCCTTGCAGCAAGTCCACCGAACAGTAATCAATCAGTCGATCCTGTTTACTTAACGTGCCCAGGAACAACCCTAAGGTCTGAGTGCTGGCGCACGCATGCATAAAAATCTCTGGTCAAAATAGTAAAGATAAAAATAGCAATCAGATTGCTATTTGATGATTACATGAAGATTGATTACGGCAATAAAATTGCCGTAATCAATCTTCATGTAACTCTAACCGTGGCCCCCTGCCGGATGTTTACGGCAGTTTCATAGATAAATAGGATGTATTTCTCATTTGTTGCCATTGTGTACTGACGATGCCACCCGCATAGGTGGCGAAACGTCTATGTCTTTGTTATTTTTCGTTAAGTAAAGCCAGTGAAAACAACACTTTGAAGCATAAAAATAGCAGTAATAATTACCAAAGCCGCTTGGATATTCAGGTGCACGTTAAAGTACCTCGGGTGGTCAAACTTCATCAGTGGTGCCCCACTATACGGTGTGCCTCATTATCGGGACTTTAGAAAGAATAATTATAGTAACACTGTTGCGTTTCCATTGACTATGCGTTGCCTTCAATAGAATGTGCGTTGAGATGCGATTGAACACCACGCATTATTTATGCAAGGGCACACCGCGATTCTGGCACGAAAACCCGACAGTTTCATTATTATTTCTTTTTTTTTACAGAGCATTTCCGTGCTGCTATGCTGACGCAATAGATAGTTGAAAAGGAGCCCCCGTCGAGCGAATTCAAACTCACTGGAGCGATGCATCCTGATCGCAAATTCGAAGACGACGACGACCAAGGTTCGATAGAACAGAAAGAGAGAGAGAGAGAGAGAAAGTGATTGCATAGGGAAGAAAATCCAGGTGTTCACACAGGGGAATCCCCGTAGAGCCGGGGCTATGGGAAGGAACTGGCGGGGGTGCTCCGCCGGGCGAAGTTTAATTAACGAGGTGCTTGGGAGCCGAAGCAACAGGCGCGAGGTGTTAATTAAGTGGCCTCAGGAGCCAGTGCTTCTCGCAGAACATCTCTCGCTCCGGAGGTGGCCTGCCTGCGCTGTGTGTGGATGGATCGGCTTTCGGGAGAGAACTGCAAGCTTAACAGAGAGAGAGAGAGAGAGAGAGAGAGAGAGAGAGAGAGAGCTATATTTCACTGGGTGTCTGACGCAAGCCGTCGAGCTGGGCCCCTTGCGCGGGACTTCGGTGAATGCGCGACAGTCGATTTTAACACGTAATTAACGTTGCCTGTCTCGACCCCCCCCCCCCCCCCGGCCCTGTTTGTTCTCAAGCTTCTACTCGGTGATGGGCACCGTGCTAGTTAGGGCTAAGCTCTTAACCCATAAGTGCTTTTGCAGAAGTGGGTTATCGTAAGCGGGGAGGTAGCCGAAGCGAATGGGAATAAGCTACGTCTAGCACTTGGCCGAGAAAGTAGGGAAGGAGATCAGACAGAAGAGGGGGGCCTTGCATCGAAGCTTGTTCGTTGACCCGTGATACTAGTATACCCTAACTCAAGTGTCTTTTCGTGTGTGTGTTTGTGTTTGTGAGCGGGTGTGTGCGTAAGCGTGCATTGCACGCATGTTTCTTTCGCTTTCCTTCTGCTTATCTTACGACCATATAACGTTCCTCAAGGAGCGAGAGGTATTTGTCTAATCACACGACGAAACGTAACTGCTTGCTAACTAATAACTGCAGAAGTGTAAGCAGAGCAATGATTTCAAAAGAAGAATCGAAAAGGTCTGCCCTGCCTGCTTCCCATACTAAGAACTAGAAAACTATAAGGGGATTAGTGACGTAAGAAGAAGCCTCAGAAATTCGACATCTTACACGTCCTGCGACAATAGCTTTGCGGGAACGAAAATTTTCTTTAGCGTTTTCAGGCGAATGCTGTTCTTGTTTAAGAGACCATCAGCGAATTGTCATGACGAGGGCGACAGCGCGACGTTTGGTTCTTGTGCATACATATTTTAAGCTCATCATTGTGACACATTTATGCAAATCCTACCCGACAGATGGCCAGTCTCCCTGAGTGGGTCGGTGTGAGTGCTTTGGGTAACCATCACCCCCACCAGTCATAAGCAGTCGATAAACAGCCCAAAGTCGTTTTTCTATTAGGACTACTTCGTGTGGTCACCGTTAGGTCAAATATACGGAATATTATAGCGTTCTTGTAAAAGTACAAGAGAGTAAAGAGAAAATTGAATTTGGTGTACAAGTCTAATATGAAAAAAGACAGTCTGAAAGAGTCTATAAAGCATTTATTGTGGGCAGTCCGTAAACTGCGTATTGTACACAGTCTAGAGTGTAAATCTTCATTTATATAATGAGCACTAGTCTATAGGAAGAGAATCCAGTCAATACAAAGTATATACAAATTATATATGATGTGTATTGTAATCATTCTGCGGAATGTCCAGACGTATTTATGTAATGAGTATAAGTCTACAGCAATATGTACCAGTCAGTAAGAAGCCTACAGGAGGTCTACTGACTGTGTATTGTAAACGCCTTACAGCCTCTCCATATTCGGTTATGCAAAGAGTACAGAGTCAATACAACGTCAACGACGATCACACACCAAGTCCTGTGGACACTCTGTAAACTGCGGAACTTTAATTAAGCAGTACAAGTATATAAGAAGAGAAGACAGTAAGTCGTCTATAGGCGGTCTATGGACTGTCTGCACAGGCGGTCTCAGGAGGATTGTGGCCTTGTAATGCTAAAGTACGGGACGCTTGAGAAAATGGAAGTTGAAGAGAGAGAGAGAGAGAGAGCATAAAGAGGAAATGCAGGGAGGTCAACCAGGCGAGCGTCCGGTTCGCTACCCTACACTGGGTGTGAGGGAAAGGGGGAAATAGAAAGAAGTAGAGAAGAGCGCGGTGGAGGGAGGCGGGGGGGGGGGGGTGCGCGCGAGGGAAACGAATTGTTGCGCCAGCCCTTCTTAACTGATTAGGAGTAAACCGGCGCGACACGGTAACAGAATTCATCGCACGTCCCTGCGCAAGCGCTGGGAAAGAAATTAGGCTTCGGTACCAAGCGAAAAAAAAAGGTAAAAAAAAAAGATAGAAGTGGATCAGAGAGGCCTGCAAGAATCGAAGCGCGCCTTCACTGTAGCACTCGCCGCGGTCCGTTGGCTACACAGACCCGATGGAGACTCCCCGGAGGGTTCATTCCGCGCCCGTGCCTCGGCCTCGTAATGAGTAGTTAATTGCCGAGTAATTAATGCGCGTCTGCGAGCAGGCGCCGATGATATCGTTGCGCCTCCGTCGGGTTCCTTCTTTTTTTTCCTCGGTGTTCTTAATTCGGGGCTGTCCACTTGCTTTTTTTTTTCTTTTACACTAATTTCTTCGCAGGACGTCACGTTGCAAGTTGTACGCCCTTGTGAACTACACCTGGTTCCACTGAGAAGTCCTGCCGCCTCCGAATCTTTTTTTTTTTTTTCTTTTTCGCAGTTTCTTTCCTGTCCGCTTAACTGTCTTCTTTGTTGTTTTCGTTTCCCGTTTCTCGAGGGCTCGCTACAATACACGTGCGCTCCGGTCAGTTCTCAAGACACCAAGGCTGATTCTCGGCGCGTTTTTTCTTTCTTTTTTTTCTTTTTTGAGTAGACGGTGTTGCCGACGTTTGGTATAAGCGACTGTTCCGTTTTACGACCTACCCCTGACGAAACCTTGCCGCTATCGCTGTTCCAGCAGGAGGCGGGGGGGGGGTCTTTTTTTCCCCCCATTGCAGATCGCTTCGCGCCTCGTATAGAAAGAAGCGGTGCAAGGATACGGGCTGTTGATGCCGTCTCGGCGGCGCCAATTTTAATGAGACGTCAAACGAAGGAGGAGCGTTCTTTTTCTTTTCTTATTTTCCTTTTTGAGAAAGAGAGAGAGAGAACGCACGAAGGAAATACGGAAAGAAGGATAGACGAACGTCGCCGTGGTGGTCGCGGGCGCGAATCTGTTCGGTCGGCGACACCTCGAGATCCACGTTGCCGTCGGCGTCATGCACCGTAAACGACAAGGTCACACTCGCCCTTGTGTCTTAATGTATCCCGCACATTGTCGGGATGACACGTGGTAACACGCCTCGCATTTCTTCAATCTGTTTTTTTTTTTCTTTCCTGTGCGCGTATATATGTCGTTACGGGTTATGCGTCAAAAGGAAAAAAAAAAAATCGTGCGCACGTCGAAGAACAGTATTCGGGAAGTCGTTCTCGGCAAACTTGTGGAAACCCCCTCGTCGACGCAGATACGAATTAATGCATTTTTGATGAGGGAATGAATGAATGAATGAATGAATGAAGAACCTTCTTTTCACAAAGGAGGTATCCCGGCGAAGGTGGATCCGTCAGTCCAGGGCCCCTGTGGCTTTTGCCCTCTTGCTAGCTCTGTCGATCAGCTTGAGCTGTACAAATGATCTAACTTTGGATGCATTTTTAATTGCGAGCGATAGCAATTATATGGACCCTCCAGGCGAATTTTTTTTTCGTCGGTATCGCCGTGACATTGCGCGTATATATATATATATATATATATATATATATATATATATATATATATATATATATATATAATGTATATCTGACAAGCTGACAAGGAAATTTATTCACCCGTAAGCACGCTTACAACGAAAAGTACAATATAAGGCACATCACATGTAATACATCATACTTGATGTAAACAAAACACATTAACAAATGAAATAATAAATGGTGCCTTCTTGACACTGGCTTTGCCACACACAACAACAACAAAACTCATTACCGCATCCACGCAAAAGCATTATTGTCAGCCTCGAATTTATGAAAGGTACCCGGGGCACATGCAGATACAGTCCGAACTCGGGCAACAGAATTGAGCATTATTCTGGCTGTAGAAAGACTTTGCCTCGGGAGACGGTTATGTACCGCGTAGACCAGCGGTGAAGAAACTCGGCTTCACCGAGTTTGAACAACTGTTCTTCAAGATGACCCCATACTATCACCCGTAGTTTTCGCATTCTGGGGTACATTGCCCTATTTGTCTGCCGAGATCGTTCTGCGATGTTACGGGAGCACCACAAAATGTAGCTAGCGCTGTAGTAGACGAGACTCGCAAACCGATCTCGGCGCTGTGGTTGCCGTACGATGGATATTCCGAACATTCTTGCAACTAGCTTCCAGAAGGTGCGTGCTACAACGCAGTCCTTTATACATGCGCGTTGGTCTCTGTTTGTGTGCAATATATGCATTTACCTTTCGCTACCATGTGCCAGCGTTCAAGCCTGTCTCTTGTTGGTAGAATGCCCCACTGATGTTGCCAATGAAAATCCTTCACTTGAGAGGGCAAATCAGGTGAACGCACGGCTGTCCATGTTTGTGTTTCCAAGGAAGAAGAGGATGGTTTTGGCAATATTGGTGGTTGAATAGCGTAGCATTTACGCTATACTATTCAGCGACCAATATTGCTCAAACCATAGCCTACGTTCTGACTAAGTTATTACTCAGAATTTGTGAAAACTGCAGAGCGCAAGAAAAAAACAGCAAAACATTTTATTTACAGCGCATGTCTTTTTATCCTAAATCTTCTGCCTGGTATAAGATATAAGTATTAGCGCTCAGAAACCGAAAGCAATATAACCTCACTGGCGCGGCTCTTTACGGGCAGCGCAGGTGACGCCTGTGCGATGCCATTACAGGCCCTATGTACACACGACGTGTTCAACCTTTTAAAGCGAAAGCTTGACTGGCCGGGAACTTGCGATTTCGCCGTGGCCGTGCTCCGAGGAGTCACATGACGTCACACCGCGTTCCTCGTCGTTGCGCTCGCCTCCGCTCGCTTCGCCAGCTGCGTCGCATGCCCGATAACATGTCGGAGGATCGAAACGGAGAGCTCGCGCGCGCCGCAAGCACAGTTGAGGCGGCAGTATGGACGGCGACAATTCTGGTAAGCAGGAAGGGGCCTGGAATCGACGTCGGAACGAGATGAAGGGGAAACGAATCGCCCAGGAAACAGACGAACAGCGCGCCGAACGACTGGCTAAAACGCCGCAACATAGCTAGACAACCAGACTGACCTGGACTTGCAATCAAGATTAACCAAGGCTAACCATGCCATGCCGTAGCTTTCGCTACGCATATCCTGGCAAAACCGAGCTAAGCAACTGCCATTTTTTTTTTTAAATAAGAGTGCTATGAATTTCGTCGAACCAGCGCATGTACAGTCGCGGACAGAATATTACGGACCATGAAATCTAAGAAAAAGCTGAATATCTCCGCAACCTCACAACGCAATCTGGTATTTGCATTTTGGACCTCGACTAGAATATGCTAACAACGTTGTCGTGGGCAGTTTTACTGGTTACTGCTACAGGCTGCTCGGGAGTTGAACGTTTTCGGAGATACCGTGGTCCATTTTATTCTGTCCGCGACTGTACGTCGCGTCCGCGTTAAAACGCCGCTCGAAGAGAGTTCATGCACATTCCTATCGGCCTTCGGTGCTTAGTCGGTCGGGCGAAACGGCATTTTTTTAACTGTTATCATTCCAGCGAGTGCGTAGATGAAGCGAGACGCGATATACAGTTCATTTATGAACGAGGAAGTAGCGGCCGCGAGCCGAACGACGCCTGATGAAGCAGAGGAAAGACGGCGTTGCGTAACATGGGGAGAGAGTAGGGAGGAGGAGGGGGGGGGGGGAGTTGCGATCGGCTCGGGAGCAGTGGCGCGTGAAATCGTTCGCGTTCACGTAAGCGCCCACTGACGCGAGGATACAGATATACATACATGGCTGCTTCGAGCAGGGAAGCCAACCGTTATCTCTCTTTCGTTTTTTTTTAACGCTCCTCGCAGTCGCCTCGCATGATGACGAAACAAGCGGTGGTCGGAATTGAGGCGGACGAGGCGAGATTCGTGTGCATCCGCGTGACTCCACCTCACCGTATCCGTGGTGCACAGTTCGGCGCACTGCGCAGTGTGCGGTGCGATGGTCCTGTACTCCTCCCCTTGTTTTATACGACCACGGACTCCTTGCTCTTCTTCGCGCAATTCACGCGACGACGCTGTTCCACGTCCGCCGCGACGCCCTTTCATATACATAGGAAAGGGAAGAATCGCTGTATACCCGACGCCTTTTCGCTATCTCATTGCCTGACTTGTGCCTCTGATCCTCATTTGACGGTCGCCCAGGTATAAGCTGCTTCGCTGGCGACTCGACAAGAAATAGCAGGATGTGAATTTACGATGCTCCGCAGAACGTGACGTTTTCCAGGCTTCGCTGGGCATAACTCCGTGTGTATATCTAGTGTTTCCACGGAGGAAACGGAGATGGTCGTTACTGCTTTTTGCGTATAGCAAATAAACCTTTTCATCTATCTATCTATCTATCTATCTATCTATCTATCTATCTATCTATCTATCTATCTATCTATCTATCTATCTATCTATCTATCTATCTATCTATCTATCTATCTTCATTCATTCATTCATTCATTCATTCATTCATTCATTCATTCATTCATTCATTCATTCATTCATTATCGTTTAATTTAGTTTTTAATAATTACACAAATTTTCGACACACTCCTCACTCTCTCAACCGTCGGAAGACGTTTTTCTGCCACGTTTTCGCACTGCAGTGCAAAGTATTAGACGCTTCAGAAGGAATGAGGGTGTAGGTCAGTCCATAGCAATCCTTAACTGTTTACACCCTTGGAAGTGAATGAGGGTGTAAAATCGGTTGATACTCGCACCCTTACACGAAAAAAAAAGAGTACGAGTTATACGTCAATTTACACCCTCGTTCACTTTTAAGGGCGTAAATTATTAAAGATTTCAGGGTGCTAGTTTATATCGGTTTACACCCTCATTCACTTTGAAGTGCGTAAATTATTTTACAGTGTTGGGCCAGCCAGGTGCGCACGCCGCACTCCTGTTGGACATCAGAAGCATGCAGGGTGGTGTATACCGATCGTCTCGCATTTGTCAATGACGCCTCGTCTCTCTCTCTCTCTCTCTCTCTCTCTCTCTCTCTCTCTCTCTCTCTTTTCTTTTTCTTTTTTTTTTTTTTAAAGCGCCGTCTCCGGTTATGCGACCGCGCACATGCGACGCGGACAAAGCACGTGCGCTCGGTTGGGGCGTTTCACAACCACTTCCGCGGTGAGCTCGCATTACGCTTTCGCTTTATTTCTTTTTGTTTCTCTGTTTCGCGTCATGTCTGGCGACCGTTTGTTGTGGCTGCCGAAGCACGCACAGACGTTTCGGTTTTCAGCCTGCGGAGGGGGTATGCTATATATATACTTGATTGATTCTTTATTGGTTTATCACATATAGATGTGATGGGACGCGAAGGGAAAAAGCCATTGAAGGATGGTTTGAGGGAACACTTCGCACCTACAGTGGCAAACACAACAGCAGGGGCACACACATTTTGTTCATATCCTGCAGAGGGGGTATGCTATATATACTTGATTGATTCTTTATTGGTTTATCACATATAGATGTGATGGGAGGCGAAGGGAAAAGCCATTTAAGGATGGCTTGAGGGAGTACTTCGCCCCCATACTGGCAAATACAACGGTAGAGGCACACGCACATTTTGTTCATATGGTCGTGCACTTTAACAAGACCATCATGTTAAACACAACATTGTCATGCACTTTGACAATAAAATTAAATTAAACACATGATCAGTTACTGTCCTACGTTGGGCATCATTTCTGTAAACTGCGCCCGTCGATACGCAAAAAGCGGAGAAAATTAATGCATTTAGGCCACATTGTATTACATCGCTGATTTGTAAGTAGGAGGGAACGCCCTCGTAAGCATTGTGACGACTTCACGTAGTCTATAAACTAATGTATCACATCTGTCCGCTTCAGATGCCTAAACTGATGCAGGTTACGGAACTTACAGAACTGCGATATGCCCATTTTGGTAGTCAGTTATACATTGATAAACATCATGCTTGAGTATACCCTTACAAAAATTGTTATAGAAAGTCTATAGACGTCTATAGACTGTCTATAGACTGTCTATAGACTTTCTATAAAAATTTTGTAAGGGTATGTCTTCTCTCTCTCTCTCTCTCTCTCTCTCTCTCTCTCTCTCTCTCTATGGGCTTGGCGCTCGTCGCCACGCTCATCAGTAAGTCGGTATACGTCCCGCTCGGATCAGGACACCGATACCCGCATCGTCAGCCTACCCGTTCGAAAGTCGAGCTTTATCTCAGCTGCGAAGCCCAGTTGGCTTGACGCCTGCGTTCATATTTCTTTTTCAGTTTACAGTTGCGTATACATTGTTTCCACGTGTATCCTTCTCTCTGTCCCTGTCTCTCCTCGCCATCTCAGTCTCCTCCACCCCCACCCCCCCCCGTTCTTTTCGTATTTTCTCGTCTTGGAAAGCACTGTGTCAATGTCTGAATTCGTGACGACGTCCCGAATAAACAGAAAAGTTTTTCTTTGCCCTTCTTCTTTTGTGTGTGTGTATGTGTGCCTGCAAATCGCGTACGCGTAATCGAATCTCGACCGTTGCACTATACTGTGCCGTAGCGCAGTATAGTTGCGCGTGAAAACTTGAGCGTAGCGCGTTAAGAAAAAAAAAAAAAAATACACCTTCGAAGAGGAAGCTCAGGCACTCGGAGAGCATTCGATTACGCCGTTTCATGAAGAGGGCCTGTTCTCGGCGCGCGCACCCGAATTTACCGTGGAAGACTCCGGCGCTTCGCACAGCGCGCTTAACGTCGTTAGCGACGAGCGGAAGCGCTTCGGCGCCTTGTCGAGATGGCGCGAGCGCATCTCTCGATTTGTCGGCGTGTATATATATATATATATATTTTTCGTTTCACTAAAACTCTCTAATCGACTCAGCGCACCGCCTCGCATTTACACTCAGCGACACTTTTATCTAGTTACCCTTTCTTGATCGTTGGAAACCGGCAGAAAGTAAGTGAAATTCTCTTTTCGCCCAGCAAATTCGGTCGCGATTCACTCTTCGGCATCCGGAGGAGAGAGACTGAGCTAGAGCGATTCAAATTTCCTCAATTCGCTACACGGAGCCGATTCCAAGAGAGAAGGGGCGAACGAGATGATGATTAAAGACCAAGATTAATGACAAAAGTGCCGCGCCAGTTTCTTGTGGATGCACATCGCGCGCGCCAGCCGCAGACACGTGATCGTGACGTCACGACGTATCCCAGGCCTCCTGCGGTAGCCCTCCACACCGTAGTGGAAGTATCCGGTGGTGGTGGTGGTGAAAACGCCTCTCGCTCAAAAATTAAATTTTGATCTCTGGGTCGATAGGTCTGTCTCGGATATCCTATATATCAAGGTATCCAGGCCGGAATCCCCGATATAGGAGAAGAGTGGATAATTTAGACCGCCTGGGTGTTCTTTAATCTGCACCACAATCTACGTACACAAGCCGTTTTGCATGTCTTTTCGAAAGAAATGCAATAAAGCGTTATGCACATCGCTCGAGCACAAAGTGCAAAGCACTTAATTGTCCATCAATGCGAGACGCGAAAGCTTACTACGTATAATCCGAAAGAAGAAACGTCGTACCGATAATACAGTACAGTGTCCGGTGAGAGAGAGAGAGAGAGAGAGTTTGAGCATGGCGTTACCGTCTCGCCGTTACCGATACCGGCGGCATGCCACCACGGCACAGGCGCGGGGTTTAACGGGCTCCGCCAAGTTTAGGCGGGGCAAGGCTCCCGCGGGTTACCGTGATTGCGTAACAACATGGCGGCAGCCGGGCTGCCCCCTTCGTCCCTTAATTCTCCCGTGTTACTACTCGCCTTCCTGAGCGGCAGCAAAGAAACAAGTGGCAAAATCAGTGCCCGCTAAGTCTCACTTCACGCCAAGGACAAAAGTGTAGGCGGCGTTTTCCCGGTATTGTGGATATCAGTTGTTTGGGTTAGACGCTTCTATAGGCCTAGAGAGAGGGACTACAGCGAGGTGGGAAAGTGTGTCGATTTCCACCCAGCAGATGGCGCCACAGCGTGACATCAGCCGTGATCATTAACATTAAACAGGGCTGTACAGCAAAATATAGCGCGACGTCTAAAAAATCCAGGGGAATGCGCGAGGCCTGCTCATGCCGGTGTGTTTCATCGACGGCCGCGTCGTCTGCTGTTGCGAACGAAAACAGACGGCGCTAAAGAGGGCGCACAGGGCCACATCTTGTTTATGGTGTAATAGCTAACGTTAACCAAACTCTTCATGAAAAAAAAAATGAATAACAAAACACGGTTCAAGATACGATTTTAAGGCCTATGGTGTTTGGTTGTCAGAACGCTGACGACCTCACACAAGTACGTCTTAGAATTGTACCTTGCACCGCGTTGTTTCTTTAATCTATTCTTTTTTTTTTTCGTTGCGCAGCTTCGCTAACGTTAGCTGGGGCACACAGGATAGCTATCAAGTAAGGAGACAAACACAGGCGGGAGGGTGGAATGAGGGGGGGGGGGGCTTTGGTTTTGCCAGTGCTTCGTAGCTTTCTTACCGCTGCACGCTATTAGCGAGAAAAGGCGGCACGCGCAAACGAGGAAATGACAGAGCGGCTGCTGCGACGGCGCCCGTAACACCCATGTTTACGCTTATCGCGCCGGACGGGCCGTACACCAATGTGTACACACACACGCACGGACGCACACACGCTACGTTATTGCGGGAAAGAAGTGTGGCAGGGTCCCGTTTCCTTTGCGCGTGTTAATAAACTACGCGGCCGAACCGGTCGCCTGTACGCCGTACACCGCGGGTCGGTGTTCGTTAATTCCGCCGCGAAGGCGATCGCTGTAGCTGTTTCGACGTCGTTGCGGTCGTCGAGAAATTCAATCAAGTCGCCGCTGTTGCCTTTGAGAGCTGTTCTTTCTTTCTTTCTCTTTCTTTCTTTTTTTGTGACGTCTATTAAATATACAGTAAAGAGAAACGCGAAATCAATTAGTTATACTGGTAAGGCATTCTTTCAAAGCTCTATTGTCGTTAATTTCGCGGTAAGACGTTCAATTGGTTTAGTCACCAGTGGCTCTGTATGGATATGGGTGTGCATGTGTAAATGCGAGTATGTGGGTTCATGGGAGTATATACGAGTATGTGTATATATATGTATGTATACATATGTGTATGTGTATATATGTATGTATGATGCATATGTGCTAGCATGTATGCTGTTGCCAAATATTCGTAGAGGGGGCTGCGGGCCTCGTCAAGCTGCCTACTGGAGCAGCTTTTACTTGCAGCCTCCTCCATCAAGTAGATGGAAATAAAGCTATTCTATTCTTCTTCTATTACCCGCCGTGGTTGCTCAGTGGCTATGGTGTTAGGCTGCTGAGCACGAGGTCGCGGGATCGAATCCCGGCCACGGCGGCCGCATTTCGATGGGGGCGAAATGCAAAAACACCCGAGTACCTAGATTTAGGTGCACGTTAAAGAACCCCAGAAGGTCGAAGTTTCCGGAGTCCCCCACTACGGCGTAACTCATAATGAGAAAGTGGTTTTGGCACGTAAAACCCCATCTTTTAAGATGCTCATTACTGGAAGAGGGTGCGAAGGTAAACGTTTAATCGCGTTTAAAACCCAGCCTCCGGCACGTGAGCGACACGTCACCGATTTCAGATTACTTTTCCTTTTTTTGTCTCGGTTCTCTAAACTTGCTAACGGTCGACGTAACGGTTCTCTAAACTTACTAAGCTGCGTCTCTTGGCTTTTCTATAGAACACAACGTAGTTCGTGTTTACCTATAAGAAGTTTCACGTAACACCTCTGGCGTAAATATCGATTTTTTCTTCCCGAGCGGACGCGGCCAGAATGGTTGACGTCACGGCAAGAATGGGTGACGTCGCGGCAAGCCGGTGCGGGACGTTCAAGGTGGCGTCGCTACCCGTATTTCCTTTTATTGCGTCTTTTCCGGCTTATCCGTATAGCTTCTTCCTCGCGGTAAGTTTGCTTTTTTTTTAAATCCTAGAAAGGTGATGTACAGCTCTAATAACTCGCTCTCTCTAAATAGACACAAAGAAAAAAAAAGGCTAGCTAACGAACATAAAACCAGAAAAAGTATTAAAAGCATACTCGAGGTGGGAGTTTCGAGAATGTCTCCTGCTGTGAAATGGCCCAAAAATATTTCAGGTTGAAGCACGTGACGTGACGTCACGTTCACGTGTTCCGACGCGAAATACAATAAAATGGAAATATGACCATTCACTTTCTCCAGCAATAAATAGCCGCCCCCCCCCCTTTTTTTTTACTAGGCGATCGATAACGTAATTTCAAAAGAACACTTGATTACTCAAAACTTATGTAGTGTGCTCTTTTAGTACTCATTTGAACGCACTTGATAAGTGAAATCGTACCGGCGGTGTTCGATACGCTGGCTCCAGTATCCCTGTTGTAGTCGAGCCCGGTTACAACGAACAGGCTCGTGCGGTAAAAATACTGCGATATAACCGAAAATTCGATATACCCGAAGTCACCGATAACGAAACTAAGCGAACACTTGTGAATTACTGAATCACACACACAAAAAAAGGTAACGCCGGCTATCTACTGAAACGTCGCACAGTGGCGCGAAAAAACAGAAGATGGAAAAACTTATCTGCGCACGTTCAAATGAAACAGCGCCAAATCCGTCATTCGTTGACACGTGCGAGCACTTGCACGTGCCAATTCCTCTGTGTGCAAGATTAACGAGGGCTGGCTTACGCACGTTCTGTAGCTATTACTAGAGAGTTTTAGTTTAGGGGGCGCAAGAACTAGGGGTCACGGTACTGCGCATGCACAGACCGCTACGTCACCGTTTGCGCATGCGCAGTACCGTCGCCCCTAGTTCTTGCGTACGCAAGCCGCTAGCGTCCCATAAACTAAAGCTCTCCTATGTTACGCCGCCGAAAGCGCCATCTGTGTTCTTCTAGAGGAAACTGCTTCGCAGGAAAGGCTCTAAGAGAGAAATTTATTTACAGAAAGGCGGAGAGGTCGGCCTGAGCTATAACTTGCTCTGGCCTGCTACTCTACACTGGGGAAGAGGGACGGGGAGGGAAAGGGCTGACGAATGATGATGGTATAAGGAAGAGATGCGTATATATACGAATTCACAGAGTTGTGGACTCTCTAAAGCCGGTGCGGTGCGTCCAGCCCATGGAGTGGCTTGGAGAAAAGCTACAGACCCTTTCATAATGCAAACGGCGCAGCCCTGGTAAGAAAAGGGTCTAATACACACGTGTATACACACTACGTCGTTAGTGCTACCACACACGCGCCCGAGCGTAGGCGAAGCCGTCCGCGCGGTGGTACGTTAAAAAAAAAAAAGTCTCCTTTCTTTCTTTTTTTTTTACTCGAGAAACACGAAGAGAACAGACAAGCGAGTATAGAAAGAAAGTAGCGATAGTGAAAGAACAGTCGGTGGGAAAGAATTAAGCGCGGTGATAAATGCTCTCTTAGCGCGCGGCGGCGGCGTCGCCCCTGAAAACGCTGCCCACCGCTAGAGAGAGAGAGAGAGAAGGAGATTCTTGTTGATGGGAAGGAAAGGTATGGGTAAAGTGCAACCCACCGCCAGAGGAGCAGCCCTCGCGCGCGCGCGAGGGAGAGAGTGTGTTTACAAACGTTTGTCGTCATGCAACGGCGACCGTCGCACCGAGGTGGGTGTGTCACCTTCTTTGGTCGCCCGCGCGCGTTCGCCACGCATCCTTGGGTGGCGGCGCTGTTCGACTCCTCGTCGAC
The DNA here is from genome assembly GCF_038994185.2 of Dermacentor albipictus. NCBI lineage: Eukaryota > Metazoa > Arthropoda > Arachnida > Ixodida > Ixodidae > Dermacentor > Dermacentor albipictus. Next base: position 29,830,728 of record NC_091827.1, read on the forward strand.
GTGGGTGTTTTATGTGTGCTTTGTGCCGCGCGCCACGATTTGTTTTCTCGCGTTGCCCTTGCCGTTGCAAGGTCGCGACTTCTGTGGGGCACGTGGACGGCCTAATTAATGTGTATACAGAATTTTGTGTTTTGACGTTTGTGTACGTCTAGAGTTGTGTGTGTGTACGGGAAGTGGGCGGTTCGCGCTACCTATACACACACAACTCTAAACGTATACAAACTCTCTCTGTTCCTCCCTCTCTTATACGTAGTATGGGCTGTACCTTCTCGCACACTCTTGCCAGGGAGAGAGGGAGAGAGCAAATGATAAATGAAAGGTACGGAGGTCAACCAGGACTGAGCCCGGTTGGCTACCCTGCACTTGGGAAAGGGAAAAGGAAGCGGAGCGAAGGAGGTTAGGGAGTCCTGACTGAAGTCGCGGTTCTTCTTCAGACATGTCGGACCAACTGGCCCGAAATTCCCCCCTCTTGAACATTTCGCTGGCTGTGGGAAAACTATTTTCGCTCACAGCTTCGGCTATGTGTAAGGCGCGGTAACGGCATGGCAAAAGTCAGTTGGCTGGCTTTCGTTCATGAAACACCGGCTGCAGTGTCCCCGGCTTCGTTAGAGTCCAAACTTTTATTCCTTGCCTTGACCAGAATTTAAATTTACCACGCCGTTTCTTGTTTTTGCTTATTTAGGTAGAACAAATTTAATTGCACCCTCTAATTATTTTATGTAAAGGATGCGCTTCGTTCAAACACGAAAATAAGCCAGTACAAACCTTTCAAAATGGCCGCCGTTCTATACGCAACCCCCCTCTACCCCCACTCTCGAAAAAAAAAATTCCTGGGTACGGCCCTGGGAATGCTAACGCTTTCATCTCGCTTTTACCGCTGAATCGCCACAGAATTTTCATTTTCGTGTCCTTTCTTTCCGGCTTACCACTCCTCTCTCTCCCTCTAAGGGTGCCTGTAGTTTAGAGAGAGAGAGAGAGATGCAAATGAGAGAAAGGCAGGGAGGTTAACCAGACTTAAAACCTCCGGTTTGCTACCCTGCACTAGGGGAAGGGGAAGTAAAGACGGAAAGAGCGTGACAAAAATAAAAGCGTGAGAAAAAAGAATATGAAAAGGGACGAAATGGGGTCATTATACTCTTTCTAATAGGCCACTGTCACGTAGAAAAGTCAACAAAGCCTTGACCGACTTTTGCTGCGACGACAGTCCACGTCGGCATTCCAAAACTGACTGTTCTGAAAGTGGCCTGCCTGTAGTTTAAACGGGTGATATACTAATACAGGTATATTTGCTTTTCTCTTCAGTGCGCCCCTTTAAATTTCGCCGCCTTGTTCGACATTTACCGGAGGACGCGAGAACAACAAATTTTTGTAGACCGCCTCAAGCTGTGACGCGTTCGCCTACCTTTTTTTTTTTAATCGGTAACCGATTACTTTTTTTCTTTCTTCCTTTTCCTTTCCTTTGTTTTTTCTTGTTGCTGCCGGCTGTTTCCTTGCTTTCGTCGTCGGACTTGATGGATGGTCCCTTCACTGCACCGCGACAGTACAACTCTAATGATCGCGGATAAGAAGACGCGTTCTTCGTGTTTCACTTTACGCTTTCGTTTTATCTGTCTCCCGATGAAAAAGAAAAATGTTAGCGAATGACTGCGCCCGTCAGCGAAACAATGATACCTTTGTTCGAACCGCAGCGCCGGAAAAATAGGCGACAGAAGGAGATTCCGCGCAGCTGCGATTTCGGGCCATTAATAATGCCGGGTGTTCTGTCGCCTCTCTATATAATCTTTCATTTCTTTTTCCTCTATAATTGGCGGTAGTGAAACTTTGCTTTCGGTAGGTAATTAATCACGGCACGGCAAACAGAGTCGCACGTCGTTGGTTTTTTTTTTTACGATGTTTATCTGCGTTGTTTCAGACGCGCGAATGACTCGCAAATGAGGTTGAACGATACGAGAGGACAGACAGTGCTGGGGCGACACTCGGACGTTATCTGTACCTCGTCGATGCGTAAGGAGATAACCGCCCGCGCGTAATTGGGAAAGTGCATGGGACGAAAGCTCGTCTCCGTATATCTTGAAGGTCGGTTGCTCCTGCAGTCTCCTGCGACGATTACTTTCTCCTCTGTTCGCATCACACTATGCACCGCTTTCGAAATGTCTGCCCTCACCCCCTCTCAATCGAGATCGATCGTGCAGGGATTTCAATCAAGGTGATACGGTATTACAGTACTGTGACTTCTTGGGCTTTTTCTTTTCTTTTCCTTTGTTTTTCCCCCTTGTTTTCATCAGCCGGTTTTCTGGAAACCCAGCGCTCCCCATTGGTCCAGTCGTCGCTTAAACCGAGCTTGAACAACTATCACTATAGCGTCTACCGAGTTTTTGTGAAACGAACGATCAAACAAACGAACGATCAAACAAACAAGCAAGCAAGCAACAAGAAGATGGCTATGTCTGTGATGAGAGCCTGCCACTGTGTAGCAACAGTAAAAGGAGTTCAGATTCTGAAAAATCGCCCTATAGAGCAAACCGATTCCCTCCTGTTCCATCTTTTTTTTTTTCTTCTTTCGCAAGAACCTGGGGGTCGTGCTTTTGCAAGCACGCGCGGCGGTGCAAGACGCGTGACTAAGTTATCGCAAGAAGCGAGCGGGCTGACCGCGCGGACACCGCGGCAGCGTTATACTAGATACGCCTCGTCGCGGTCATTTAAATATAGCACCCCCCCCCCCCCCCTGCTTGCAGGGTTGTTGTCGCCACTGCACTGGGGGCTGGCGACTAGACGGACAGACGCAGTGCTTTGCAGAAGGCTGATCTTGCAACACGGACGGCGCGCACGCATATATATATATATATATATATATATATATATATATATATATATATATATATATATATATATATATATATATATATATATGCTACGTGCGAGAGACTCTGGAACGCGCACGACTTGGTGTGCTTATAGTCTGCTTAGTCAACGTCTGTACAGCGGCTGGCACGCGTAGACAGTCTCGTATAGACGGACCTCGCTCCCTGCAAGCTCGCAGTGGACGAAGGTCGTGCGCTAGCTTAACTAGTAAATCTTATAACCGGCTAACGTTAACGCGCGAGCCGTCATCGGTCGCCGTGCGCAGTATTGAGGGGGGGGGGGAGGGAGACGCCTAGCGGCGATGACGTCATCACGGGAGCGTTGCGGAACGCGTGGCGGACCTATCGGTGTAAAATAGTTTAGACCCTTAACGGCGAATAAGGCTGCAAGTCATCGGGGTATAATTCGCACCCTTATACTTACACCCCAGGGGTGCGGAGGTCGGAGTTACAGGCCCAGTGTAAGGGTGTGCGTAATATATATACATACCGATTTACAGCCGTGTTCACTTTAGGGGCGATAATTATACGACACAGTAGGATTGTGGGAAAATGGTATGAAAAGGGGTAAATCAAGCGCATCGTCCCCCCCCCCCCCCTCCGCTTTTCCAATATCGATCGATATGTTCAGGAATGCTGTACATTGCCCCTTCGGCTAACTGTTGAACTTCGCCGCAATGTAACAGCGTAACGCGACGGGAGAGCATTATAGAAAAAAAAAATTTAAGATATTTCACAAGGCCAGCCTAACTTCAACAACTTTAAGTTAGCAACGTCGAGAAGGTACAGACTCTTAATAACATTCGTATTCACGGCACTTCGTCGGACCGTCATTGCTGCGTTACAGTAGAATTTCGGTAGGATTAAAGCGCCGCTGTAACGCGACAGGAAAGTTACGAATAAGTGCCGTAAGTATGCATGCTATTAGAAGGGCGTACATCATCTAGGTTGCTCACTGAAAGTTGTCGAAATCCGAGCGGCCTCTTGACATATCATCATTGTTGAAACTGCTGCTGCACGGAGTTACGCTGGTGCAATGCGGCGAAGTTTGACAGGTGGCCGCAGGGAGCAGTTAACGTCCAAAATTCCTGGGCACGTCCAAGGTACGTACAGCACGACCTGTGTGCACCTCCTTCTTAAGACGAATGAAAACTCGCCCGCAAGTACGCGCAGGCGCATTTGCAGAAGCAAATTCCGTTTTTGGTCTCGCAGCAGGACATATCGAGTTGTAAACGCCCTCGCATGCGACTTACATCGCAACTTACACGCTGGAATGAAACGGTGATTCAGCCGTTGTCCAAGCGAGCGACTTCTTTCGGGCGCCGAGCCGCGGTTCGTGCGCAATCAGAGAGAGAGAGAGAGAGAGAGAGAGAGAGAGAGAGAGACAGAAAGCTGAGCACACATGTTCTTCCGGCGTGAATGCGAAGAGTCCCTTGTAAGCGGCTAGCGCGGCGACTCCCTCGGGGTTCGGAAGAGAAGAATGAAAAAAAAAAAGGACCGCTGCTCGAAGCTGAAAGAAAGCCGGGACACGATAACAGCTGGAGCGACCTTTTATGACTCACCCAGGCGGGATGGCGTATACATAGTATTACATGTACTACGCGCAAAACGGCCGGTCTCCCAAGTGACGTGTGCCGAATACTTGGCATTTTTTGCGCTTTCTCAGGCGGCTTCGCCTTTAGGAACGCGCGCGCGCGCGCGACTGTGATGTCAGCTGCTAGGCGATCACGTGAGCGTGTGTGCATGTGGCGTGAATAGTGTGTAGGTAAGTGCGTCGAGCCGAGAGGAGATTATAACCTAATCTCCAGCTGTGTTATGTAAGTCTGTGAGACTCGCGTTCTCTTCTTGCAGCTGAGAAATTGAACTTGACGCATAGCGTCCGGCTATTATTTCCGAAGCAGCAGAAGCCGAAGTAGAAGTAGCGCTCGTTTCTTCAAGTATTATTTCTGAGCACCGAGCGAACAGAAATGAAGCGATTCTGTCTCCTCGACCGAGGTGCCGAGCGAAAGAGAGCGTAGTCGATGACCGCGAAGAATTTGGGTGGTGTTAGGAAATTGGGAAACTTGAAGGCATTGGAGATGGATGGGTTCAGGTGACGCAGGACAGGGGTATATATGACGACTGCTGGGAGGATAGGCCTTCGTCCTGTAGTGGATGTAAAATGCGACTAGTGATGCTTAGTACGAATCAGTGACGTAGAGTTCGACAAAACAGGCAGAACTCGCTCAGGTTGACAGAAACGCATCTTCGGGTTACGACTTATATTCGGACTTACCGTAACGAAAATGAAGACATAACTGGACTCTATTCGGACTCGTGTTGACTTAGATCTGAGCAAGCCAGCTGGCTCCCTCAGGCTAAATCAGGTACGCAAAAATCACCGGCTCAGCTCGACTCACTCAGCCTCGGACGCGATCGCACCCTACGCGGACTCGCTTTGACTCTCGTCGAGTCACTTAAAACTCGCGCGCGTCAGAGCTCGCTCGAAAGCACACTGACAGAGTGTAGATCAACTCTTCTAACTGAGGTCGCCGACGCACGGTCGGAGCAAAGCAGTGAAGCGTTGCAGGGGAGCCCTCCTAATCACACGGCAAACTTTACGAAGCGAAGTTCTCAAGGCAGGGATGAAGGGAAAGAGAAAAGCAGGAGGCAGGGAGGTTAACCTGAATAACGTCCGGTTGGCTACCCTACACTGGGGGAATGGGAAAGGGGAAAGTAAGGATGGCAGGGAGAGAGAGGAGGAATAGAAAGAAGGAAATTAGCGGTGCGTTCGCTGACGCGTGTGGTGTAATAGTAATTGCACTAATAGTCACGGACGTTCACACAAGCCCGTCGTCCTCAAGAAGCACAAAACTTCTCGAGGCAAAATACATCGAGGTCGTGCAGAACGGACGCTTCCCGTATTGTGGAGCTCAGTCAAGCGATGTTCTGCGGAGTCGGCATGGCCCCAAGCGCGTACGGAGGAACGCGTGTACAGGTGGATGGGCGGACGCACATGGCAAGTGCGACGATCACTGCTTATTTATTCATCGCGAGCACACGGACATTTACGGAGCTTAAAAATGGTCGATGTAGAATCTAGGGTGAACGTCACGAGGTACAGAACCATGACGTGAAAGAGGAAATGATTCAGCCCTACAAGACTACCTCGCCGCAGGCGGTTGCGGTCTTCTTGCGCTAGCGAATTGTGAGTCCGCTGGCGTGTCGTCACAACTCCCAAGCTATGCGCCTCGTGTCATCTATGGGGAACGCTTCCCGTTGTCCCTTCCTGATGGCCTATGGTGGTGAAACGATCTGCTTCCAAATGGCTTCGTGCGCAAACCTGCCTCCCTCTGTAGTGTTGATCTACACTCGAAGTACGAAGCGGAGTGCTGGGAACACCCCCCCCCCCTTTTTTTTGCGGGTGTATATTATCGGATACAGTCAGCTGGCGCAAGACAGCAGCAATTGTAGATTGCTGGAAGATGCCTTCGAGCTGCAGTGGGCATAAACTAGGCTGATCGAGGTGGTGGTGGTGGTGGTGGTGGTGGTGGTGGTGATGATGATGATGATGATGATGATGATGATGATGACGACCTGAGCAGGAAGCTCACGTACACGGAACTTCATATACGGCGTATTACTTGCTTATCCGGTTATAACGGGGTTTTTACTCTGAAAGATGTCGAATTCCGCCATGTCGGAGTTCGAGTCAATAGGAGGAGGCCTGCATATAGCCCGCCCACCTTGTGGGCCGATCAGTGATGACCGAGACGGCGCATTCCGATAGAGTTTACAACTCTCCTTATAACTCTCCTCGCAATAGCCTCTGCACTCCTATACAGGATCTAGACGGCTGGTTGTGGAAGCCGTCTCTCGTACACGTTGGAGGGTTATGAGACTGCTACTTATATAGGTGGTGCCTTTTGCATCGCAAAGCGGTACCCGAAAAAAGGGGTATACGGGAACAAAGCAAAGCTACAGCCACGAAGCAGCCAACATCACGAGGAACAACTCGAAGGAGCCAGGCACTGCCAACGGCGTGGTGAAATCTGTCCAGTGGTGACACGTTCCCAGCGTGCCGTGAGGTCTGTCTCGAGTTGACAACGAAGACTTTCGTCCTGCTACTAACAGCGCAAAATGTAGACAAGAGACGAGACAAGAAGACACCACAAGCGCTGATTTCACATGATGTGCGATCACGTGACTGCGACACGTGTGGGCAATGGTTATAAGAAGCCGTGTTTCTTTCGGAATAAACGTTGTTGAAAACAGCGCTTGTGGTGTCTTCTTGCCTCGTCTCTTGTCTACATTTTGCGCTGTTACTAGGAGGATGGGAAACCAACAAGCCCAAGCTGCTATTCTAGCGGAAGACTTTCGACCATGCCATTTGCTCACGGATAGCAGGCAGTCCAGACGTGATCGACTCGATCGTCTGCAACGACTTCGTACGTCTGTCTCGCCATATGGAAGTATCGCGCCCTGCTTTCACACGGTATGTTTATCTGTCTCTCACGCAGGGATATATATATCAAAAACCGAGAAGACGCCTTGTATCGTCATCGATGTCGAGGAGACGAGGGGCTGGTCGGTCGGTGGGACGAGAACGTGCCGATGCAACAACGGCAAGGCAACATGGAAACTCGAGAGAGTGAGAGAGAGAGAGAGAGAGACGCTGTTTTCTGCCTTGCGCCGGCGAACAGGCAGTGATTTATTGCCGGGAAAACAATAGGCCTTCTTTTTTTTTTTCTTCTTCTTCTGCCGCGTCTCCTTTCAGGCTTTGGTAGGCGTCCTTCGATACACGAAGAGAAAAGGAGAGGAGAGCGAAACAGAGAAATAAAAATAATAATACGAGAAGCTGAGTCAGAGAGAGAGAGAGAGAGAGACGACAGAGGCGTTCTACGCGCACACACATACACACACTTGGCGCTTGTTTCATATGCTGCGAGAGAGAGCGAGATAGATAGAGAGAGAGAGAGAGAGAGACGACAGCGGCGTTCTCCGCACACACACACACATACACAACACACACTTGGCGTTTCATATGCTGCATGCGGCGGGGAAGGCGCTCGTTCTCTGTGCCTGCTGCACGACGTGAGGGCATGCTCGGCTTCCAGCTCCACGAGATGGATTGCGTAACCGACACGACTTTGAACAGTGCTCCTCCTTTGATCTGGACCAAAAATTCCATCTGTGCCGGGTTTTCACGTTCGTTGCGCTATACATTGTTGCCTTATGTGTGTGTGCGTGTCTCTTTGCGTGTGTGTATTCGCGCGTGCGCGCGTGCGTGTGTGTATTTGCAGTCGCTCAGAAACTGTATGCACAACATCTGGGATAGAGACAATAACGTCCCAACCTGTCAGGCATCTCCCGTTCTTTCCTTTCTTTGTTTCTTTCTTCTTTTTTTTTCAGGGACGTAAGAATGAAGTATTCTGTGTCAAGGACCGCGGCGGTCCGAGGGCGACCGAGCTGTGCAGGGAAGCTGCGGCGTCTTGGGTTCTTTCTCTTTGCCCCCGAGCCCTGCTGCCACTGGGCACGAGGTGGAGGTTTCGAACCACATCCGCGGTTGGTCGCATTGCGACACCAGGGGCGGAAATCACTAATGTTAAGTATGATGATCAAGGGAACGCGACGTCATTTAGGCGTCACTGTGCGTTATAACACAATTCGTTGTATACACGTTTATGTCGACTAGATGGGCCGACAGTGGTGAACATTACCTGCCGCGGAAGCTCAGCGCTTATGGTGACGTTTCGCTGCTTAGCTCGAGGGTCCTGGGTTCGATTCCTACCGCCGCACAGGCCACGTTTCGACGTGGCCTGTGCACAGATTGCAAGAACGTTCGTGTGCTTGGCTAAAGTTAACGGACACACACACACACACACACACATATATATATACATATATATATATATATATATATATATATATATATATATATATATATATATATATATATATATATACATACACACACATGATTCACCGCCCATGACGACGAGTATAGGAGACAGTGTGCGTTACAGCACAATATGTGGCTTCCGAATTTCAAGTTCTAGAGAATAAAAGAAAATCGCATAGTGGAGTATAGTGTCCCGAATAACCAACACGGGAAGATATGAGGGACGGCATTACGGGGGAGGGGGTCTCGAAATGTAGTTTGTCCAGTGCTGTTCAACGCGGAATTAAATATAAGCGTGCGTGCGTTTTTTTTTTTTGCATTCTACATGTCCCCAATTCCGAATGCTGCCGCAGCGGCGAGCGAATCGAACCCTCGAGCTCGTGTTCATCAGCAGAACGCCGCAACCGGCGTACTTGCAATTTTATCAGCCGGCCGTGTTCTTGGAGCAATGCGTAACACCACGCGATAGCGAAGCTATCACAAAAAAATAATAGTAATAAAAATAAAAGGTAGAGGAAAAGGGCGCAAATAACGCGAGTTTTACCGCTTTACCTCCGGACCGCAATCTCTTCCTTTTTGAGCCAGGCCGCGGCATTAGCTGGCTCAGTGAACAGTACGTACGGCGAGCGGCGGATGACCGGAGTTTCTTCGGTATCTCTCTCTCTTCTATTTCTTTTTTTTTTCATCATCGCACTCCCAGCCGATGATGTCATGCATGACGTCATCGACGCCGCGCGAATGCTCCGCAAGCTTGCGGAAAGGGAAGGAAGTGTAAACAAAGCGAGCGAAAGGGGGCCACGGATGGTCCGGACGAGTGGAAAGAAGTACGGGTTGGGGGCCCTGCCGGGAAGGAAACATCGTCTCTCTCTCTTTCTCTCTCACGATGCGCAATGTTGGAGCAACACAGCGCGCATGGCGCTCGGGAGGTTCTTCCGACGCTGGCGAGCGTGACGTGTCCGCATAACGAACTGCCCGTTTCTTCCAAAGGAAAACAAATTGAACGACTCTTCGCTAACTAGAAAACAACCGAACTGTGCTTTACACTCCGTCTCTCGCAAGTCGCTCGCGGCACTGTGGAAGCTGTGGTTCTAACATGTCACCTATCGCTGTGACGTCTCGTGAGCCAAGCAAAAATAGAACTCTTAAACCCCACCAACTACTACGCAGTTACGCCCGGAACTACATTCCATTGCGCAAGAAAAGGACTTTCAGCACATGCGCCCATTGGCCAGAAGCAAGGCCGAATGCCCCTCGAGATATGTGTTCATCCGCGCCGCTGCCGTCGTCGTCTGCTCGCCGTGTGCAGTCATTAGCGGTATACGCATACGATGCGCATGCGCAGAAGTCCTAACGTGTCACTCATCGCTGTGACATCTCGTGTACCAAGTGCAATGTAGAACTCTTAAATCTTACCGACAACCAAAGTTAGGCCCGGAACTACATTCCGTTGCGCAAGGTTGTTACCCGTGCACGCCTCGCACCTTCGGTAATGCTGCAGACGACTGCGAGACGGGAGTGAAGTTGGCTCCTGGGGAATCTGCAAGAATGGAGCTTCCGCGCATGCGTCACCTTGTGAATTCCCCGAATGATAAGTTATAGCCCGCAAAGAAGCTTCGCGTCTCCTTATCACATTCTTAAGAGAGACTGGTTTTGATGGGCATGCCGTAAAACACCGCAGTGATATCGGATGAGACGTTCGGGCGGAGGAATTGCCGGCCTTGATCGGCAGGCTAAACCACCCGCCTGCTGCTATAACCCACCAGCACCACATCCACCACAGCTGGTATAGCTTCATCGCGGTGTCCTAAGCGGAAACACAGGAGAAACATGACTAACAGCGGCGCTATTTTCTTTATACGAACAATGCCTTATGTGCCGTTGCGCTAAATTCAACCGCGAGCAATTCCGAAACTATACCCCGACTCGTTCGTTCTTTCGTTTCCAGGTTTACACCTGCGTTTGTGACAGCCGCTTTATCTCTGCACCAAAACGTGTGCACTTGTTACTATACCGGGTGGGCTCCTTGTTTATTGACGGTCCAAAATGTTTAAAAATTGTCTTTAGCAGATGCACATTTCTAAGTCTTATCTGAGGGGGAAAGAGACAAAGATTGCTACGTTTTAAATGCCCATGCACCCGCTCTAGTAGACGTCGCAGCTGCGCTATAGATCGTCTCAGTAATACGAATACGAGTGTGTATGCTTTTTAATATAGTTGAGAGTTGTCAAGAATGGCGAGCTGCGAAACAAGATTGCCACACAGTGACGACAGGGCGACACGACGCGCACCTCTCCCTCTCCGTCGCTGCAGCTGGGAGGCGTTCAAAGAAGCGGCCTTTGCGCTGGAATCCGCCGCCTTCCACCCGCCCCATCGACATTGTGACGGAACTAGTTCGGCGTGTGTGAACTATGATTCCGGAGTTCCCCAACGCGGAGCTGATTTGACACGCATGGACAAGCTGCCGTGGGGACAACGTATTTTGGTGCGTCTCACGCTTCGGCACCCCGCCAACGCCGTCGTCGGGCATCAGAGCGCGGTTGCCTTTGTGTACGTAAACTGATCTGCAGAGCAGCGGCGAGTTGGTGATGAGTAAACGAACAGTCGCCGCGTCGTATGACCGGCGGATCGAGTGTATAAAAACTGTGGTTGTGCGAATGCTGAGAACACTTCTCTTGAGCAGTCATGTTAGACTGAGTCACTTCTCTCATGCAGTCATGCTGGACTGATACTCTTTTTCTCAAGCACTCATGTTAGACTGAGTTAATTTCTGTAAATAAACCCCTTTTCCTCGTTCTCGATGAGAAATAGTTCTTCACTTCATCAACGATCTCAGCGTAAATAAGTTGGACGACGGCATGGGCCAGCTACCTCCGAATTCATGCCGTACTCCAATCTTGGCAAAGGACCACGGACGATGGGATTGAGCCCCCAATCCTGACAGAGTTCAGCGCTGTCCTGTGTCTTTCCTGTTTCTGTCGTCCTGCGCTGCCACTTCAAGATTTTCAACCAGTACCAACTCGCCCAAATGTCGGATTATTCTAGTCAGCCTCCAGTACACTGTACTCTAGAAAGTCAGTCCACACAGCTGTAGGTGTTCCTCGCGAGAGGCTGCGATGTTATTTTCAAATGACATTGTCCCTTTGAACCGGTACACGCACGCACACTGATATTTTCTTCGGGGCATTGATATTATTTTAGCGTTGGCAGATGATCAGAGATGTGAAGCTAACACCATAGACTTCTCTAGAAACATTTTACTCGGGAGAACTCGGGCACTTGTTTTTAGGAGAGCTTGCAAGTATGGCGACAATGATGCGACGTGCATGGACTGCGTATAAACTTGTCCTGTTGGCTTCAAGCGGCTTTGCGACTTTGCAAAGAGATCTTTTTTTTTCAACGAAAGTATCGCGTTATCAATGAGACAATTAGTGATGTTCACGAATGTATCTATAGGTTCATTGCCATGTTCTGTTAAAAAAAAAAAGCTGTACGAGTGCATGGAAACTTGAAGGGGTCAAGCGTCATAAACAACGCCATGCCACACGAAGAGCTAAAGCCACAAGTGCGAAAATTAGCCGCATCCATGTACTGCATACCGCCATTTCCAAGTTACAGACAACCGATCACAGCGCCAGAGTTCCCTCTAGCGGTGGAGCCACCAGGTGGCGTCACCACTCCAGCCACTCACGTTTACGCCTCCGCCCATCCGGCAATCCACCTAAATCGCCTGCGTTTGACGGAGTACGGGGCGCTAAAACTCTCTAATAGAGTTTTAGTAGAGCGTAGGCAAAGCCCTTGCGTACGCTAGAATCTAGCACATCCCAAGTGCGCACGCGCAGAATGTTGTCTTGAGCTTCGAAGGCAACGCACGGACGTTAACCTTTCGAATTTAACGGTGTGCGCATTGGGTATCGCTAGCGTAACAAGATGGCGGGGCCCACTCCTCGTCACTCGTTCTTCGTCGAGACATCTAATTTCGAGGAAAAGTATTAGCGACGTTCTGTGATCATTATTGAGAAGAACACACTGTTCCGACGCGGTCAGGCCCAGAGAAAAGACGCCACCGTTGCCGCGAGAGAGACATAGGAAAGGGGAAAGGCAGGGAGGTTAGCCAGAGGGGAAGATCCGGTTTGCTACCCTACACCGGGGAGAGAGTGGAGGTAAAGCGGTAACAAAGTATAGATAAAGAAAGAAAGGAGCATAGACATACAATCACAGTCGGTTGCTGTCACCGCAGAGCACAGCAGCACTATAAACATCTGTTCAGGCTTACAGCCGCTTGTCCGATTCTGTTGCCTTCAAAAACTGCAACCGTTGCCGCGAAATCGCTTTTATGTCTATTACCAGATGGCGCCACAGCATTTAGCGTTGGTCGTGGGGGAACGTTCGGCTACTAAACGTGTATCGTCGAGAACGCGCGCGTATAGCGTGACCGCAGCCGTATTGCGGGAATCAACGCGAATACTCCGAAAGGCTAAACCAAAACCGCCTGTGATGCGGTCCGCCGCCGCGTTCGACGGAAGCGGCCGAGCAGGTGGATAAAAATCGAGCGCTTCGGGAGCGCGTCGCTGCTCAAGCGCGACGTCGCGGCATGCGGCTTCTCGAAGCGCACTGAAGCGCGAAGCGGCTCGGCATCGCGAAAAAACAGCCGACAACACGATCCGCTTTTGAGATAGCGTCCCTGCGTCCCTGCACGCCGTTGTTCTCGCCCATACTCGTTGTTTTCGACGCTCAAGTAGTCGAGCGCGATCCTTTACGTTGATGCCGTCGAGGGAGGCTAGCGTGCATAAATAATCTCGGGAGAGCCGTGATAACAGGGAGCTTGAGATGTAGGAGATAACACAGAGTTCACGGACGCCGTCGGCGATGCTTGACAAAACAATGCAAACGGAGTTCAACATAGGAGGAGGAGGAGGAGGGGGAGGAGGAGGAGTGTTGCTAGCTGGAGGCAGGCAGACCCCCTTGGAAAAGATGCCGAGATGGATGGATGGATGGATGGACGGATAAACGGACGGTTGAATATATGAGCATTTCCTTTGAGACGAGCTCGTTATTTCTGTCCTTTCTTGCGCGCTTAATCGGCCTTCCATACACGTCGGTCGTGTTAACGGAACATCGAACCTGACAATAAAAAATGTATTGCCCTAGAATCTACTACGTTGCGTCGCCTATACACCAGCCGTCTTTTAGCATATTCTCTACCGGAGATTCGCTGATCTTTCTTCTACTATATACACTTCAACCCAAGGCCTCGGGCAGGGTTCCTATACGGGTTCGTCGACCTCTGGATGGACGCTGCGACAAACAATATAGGTATGTTCTATGCTTTCTCGTCGCATTTAGAACGCACGTTCAGATACCTATGTGTAACTGCCGTTCACCTTTGAAAGAGAGCCTAGCCAGCTGGATTACACTCACAGCTTGATGACCTTGCTCTGCTAATGTAAATGCTGGGCTAATTGAAAAATAAGAAGGCATTCGTTCCAAGCTAAAGTGAATTACCTTCGGCTGAGCATTGGTACCACGTTCCCCCATTAAATTTGCCTAGGCGTTCGTGTCTCATACTGAAACCAGTGACGGAAAGGCTAATCTGTAAGGCTCAAACAGTTTCAAACATTGCTAAATTGCTTGACGCTAGGTAAATACGCGAACCCAATTGGCTGCCCCCCCCCACCCCCATGTTTACCTCAAGTACACGTGTTGCATGTGCGATACGTTATATTGAACTAAATGTTCGGGCCACAGTTGTATGCGTGCCTACGGATGAAGAAATTTTCTTGTGATCTACACAGACTATATGCGTTTGAGTTTGACAGCGTGCGTAACATACGCCTTTTAAATTATCGGGTAGTCACCGACTGTAGGTAGCTTAATGGTGAATCGTCGCAAAGCGTAACGCGCAGGATGTGGTCCTGGCGCCCACGTGCCGCAAGTAGTCTCCGACTTTCACTTCCGTTTTCCTTGTGGTATAAGCGTAGAGCTTTGGCACGTCTAATATTCCAGTATACCCAATGGTGTTGGCGTAACACCGGGCGCAACCGGATGGTGCCAGCGACATCTAGCGACACTTCGTTTAACCACAATGCCACATAGAAACGTTTCCGTGTCCCTGTCCCACAAGTGTTCTAAGAGACAGTGAGAGAGAGAGAGAGAGAGAGAATGTGTAATGCCCCTTAAACTTCCTAAAGTAACGACACTCTCCTCTTCCGCCTTTCCTCCTCGTTTCTCTCCTTCGCGCTCCCTCCTCGACCGTGGCGCCGCCTACACCGCTCGAGCGTAGCAACGGCGCCAACATGCGCTCCTGGCCAACTCCGTAGACGCTTCTCGAGCGAAAATGGCGCTGAAGCACGGCGCGAGGGCCCACGTGATGCCATTAGGCCAATAGCGACGCGGCATCGGCCTCGGCCAGAGCGCGCGGGGAGGAGGCGGTATTCTTCAAAGCGTGGCGCTACTTCACGAAGTTTAAGGGGCTTTAACAATGTATTCACATTGACGCCGCCGCCAAAAAATTTACACCGGCGGCGAAGTAATGTACCACTTGGTTACTGTAATAATATCTCTGTGTTCCTCTGGTTGCGCACTGCGTCACCAGGTGGCGCCACCAACCCGGCCGCTCCCATTTACGCCTTCGGTAACCCGCTAACGGTGACAAGTGTATGCGGGTGAATTAAAACCTCTTTCATTTCAATGAACAATGTCGGTTAATTTCCCTTATGCCTTCTCTGGTTTCTTCGTCTGTTTACTTTAGCACAAGTTAGCACTTGAATTTTCCTGGTCAATCGGGAACCGTTCAATACACCTGCCCTGTCTTTACGATTGTGGCTATCGCAGACCAATGGCCTGCATTCTCTAAGGATATCTTCCTTCTTCGATTGTATCAATTTCTTATCATCCGTCCCGCCGACTGGCCGATCCCGGCGATAGCTGGGACGCGGAATCGTGCAAGCCAATCACTGAAATATAGAAAAAGTGAGGAGGAGGCGGGGCGGTTCTTACATAATACGGCAATGCGGAGGTTGTGGGTTCGGCTGCCACCAGCGGCAAGTTATGCTTTTGTCCACTTTCATTGTTTCCCTTTTTAACGCGACAGCGTTAAGGAGCTCGTGTCGCAGAAAAGCCGGTGTCGTTGGCGTCGGCGGCGTTGGCCGTGAGCGATAAATCCCGGCAGGCACTTAATGAATATTTCTTACTTCCTGCATCTAAATTTCAACCACAGCTAATTCCCCCGATGTCTTCCTTGGTCTCATTGTCAGTTGGCTTCATAGCGTCATGATTTTAACGTACATACATACATACATACATGTATACATACATGCATACATCATAAACTCACACACATACATGCATATCCCATGTGAGAGGCTGTCTACACTTCAGAAACACTTTTGACCCATTTTGACAATCCTAATGCGAACGCATTTAAAGAGAAGACCAGAAACAGTTCGAGAACGGGGGGTGACACTTGGGTCAACGCCGCAGCAGCCGAGCGCGTTCCATGCATTCCGGAACTCTACGCGCTCGGCTGTGCGATCCCGAGCTCGCGCGCAGCGGCAAATCATTAGCCGGAGCCCCCGAACCGTCTTCCAGCAGCACACTGGGCCAGGCCAGGCAAGCCCGCGCCGCCGGGGCACAGAGGAGCCGCTTTCTTCCTCTTCCTCCTCCTCCTCCTCCTCCTCCCCCCCTCGCCGTAGCCGTTGACGACAGCAGCGCGTGCCGCTGGGAACAGACGCACAGAAACGAGAGAGAGAGAGAGAGAGAGAGAGAGGAGAAACAAAGACGAAAAAGTAAACAAAAAGTTGCTTGGCAAAAGCGCATTCCACGCGGGCACGTGGTTCGCCGGTCGAGAGGCCAAGGAAGTGAAAGCTTCGATGGCTTTTGCAGAGAGCCCCGGCGTGCCGCTGCGTGTATGTATGTGTGCGTGCGTTCGTTGAAGCCACCCTCGAACTGTACGTGTATGCGATTACCGTCGGTGTCACAGCTGTTCTCGTTGTCAACAAAGACGCAGCAAGAAATCAATTATTTTCTTTATTTTTTTTTCCCTAGGGACACGCACTTGACCGGCGACGCGGAGCAGCAGGGGAGGAGCTGGGCAGGCCAGGCCGCATACACGTACGTACACAGAAAGTTCGGGAAAGGTGTAGACGAGTGCCCGGTGTAAACCCCCGTCCCCTACCCCTCCCTGGCTGCGCCACTCGTTGTCAAAACATTTTGATAATCAATTTCGTTTATCCTTGTGATACCAAAATGAAAAATAGAATGGTTCCACGAGCGAAACTGTTATCACCGCGTCGAGATCTACGGACGGAAAGCACCTACAACCCCCCTCCCCCTCCCTTGCGGTAACGATGTCCTAGACGTGTCTAATGAACACGACCGAGTCATTTCATAATTAGACCCTCTTCTCGAAACAAATGATAAAATA
This sequence comes from Dermacentor albipictus, assembly GCF_038994185.2. Classification (NCBI taxonomy): domain Eukaryota; kingdom Metazoa; phylum Arthropoda; class Arachnida; order Ixodida; family Ixodidae; genus Dermacentor; species Dermacentor albipictus. The sequence goes on from NC_091827.1 coordinate 29,847,892, forward strand.
AAGCGCTTCCGAAGGGCCTGGAGAAAGAGGCCACGAAATTTTCTGTGTAGCAAGGTGACACCTCTCCTCCTCCCCCCCCCCCCGCTCACCCAGCTCGCCTCCTGCGAAGCAAAGGGGCAGCATATTCCGTTCATAATTGAAAGTCCGTCGGAATGTTTACCTATCCAGAATAGCGGCAGGCGGCGTGGTCGTCCGCACGCTAACGATCAAGTGTTAACGAAGTCCGTTCTGAGGCGGTGACTATACACGTCGCATTCGCATTCCGCTGCAAAATAATTTGCACCCTTCAGAGCGAATGAGGGTGTAAATGTGTCTATAACTCACACCCTTACACCCTTGTTCACTTTTAAGGTTGTAAGTTATTTTTATAGCGCAGTCCTTTTACTACGCAACAAAGCACGTGATCTCCCGGACTGACCGCATTCCACAGGGCAGTGCGATAACTCTCCGAAATTTAGACAAATGCGGGACACCAAGAATTTGTATTTTTACCATTACCTCAGTTCTTGGAGATTGGCTGAGAGAAAAAAAAGTTTAGTGTAAACGAAACTAATCAGAAACTACGACTCAGCCTTTCTGTTTCTCTTCGTTCGCTTTCTTTCTTTCTTTTATTTTTTCTTTCACCGGCGAACTGCAGTCCTGTCTATGCGGCCATATAAGTCTTACCCGGCCCTTCACATCTCCTCGCTATCACCGACGCTCTTCTTTCTCACGCAGTCGGTTGCACGGCGGTTGCCGAGGCGACGGGGCCCGAGCCTCCTCGTCTGTAAAGTATACCTGCGCAGGCCATCGAGGGAGAACAAGCGCAACACGTACTCGAACACACGAAGAGTCCCAACGGGCGCCGCTATCTGCGTGGAGATGGGACGAGAGCGGGGAGGGGGGGAAAGAGGGGGCGCAGTCACGCGGCTTGCGACTACGCGGCGGGCTGCTCCGCAAATAAAGGAAAGGGAGCCAGAGAATGAGGCGGCGCGACAAAAGGGCGCGGGCGCATCGGGTAGCCGTAGTCGCCCCAACCGGCAATACCTTACATTTTTTTTTTCTTTTTAGCAACGCTTTGCTTTTTTTTGTCCCCGAGGTTTTGGGGCGGCTCTGGTCGGTGCTCGGTTTCTCGCCGAGCAAACTGGGCCGATCCCGGAGATCGTACGACGAGAAGTGGACCGATCGCGGAAGAAGCACAGTATAGTCGACTGGGTCGGATCCTGGACGTCTTCTGATAAAAACTGGGCCGATCCCGGAGATCATCTGATGAGAACCGCACCGATCGCGGAAGCAGCACAGTAGGAGTCAACTGGGTCGGATCCTGGACATCGTGTGATAAAATGTGGGCCGATCCCGAAGGTCGTAAGATGAGAAGTGGTCCGATCACGGAGGCAGTGCAGTAGTCAACTGGACCGGATCCTGGATATGGTGTGATAAAAATTGGACCGGTCCTGCGGATGGTGTGATGAGAAGTGGACCGATCGCGGAAGCAGTCCACTATAGTCAACTGGGCCGGATCCTTGATATCGTGTGATAAAGCGTTGGACCGATCACGGCGATCGTGTAATGAGAAGTGGACCGATCGCGGAAGCAGTCCAGTAGTCAACTGGGCCGGATCCTGGATATCGTGTGATAAAGATAGGGCAGATCCCGGAAACAGTGCAATAGTCAACTTGGCTGATCCTGGATAACGTGTGATAAAAACTAGGCCGATTCAGGAGTCAGTTTAATAGTCAACTGGGCCGAACCCGGATGTTGTGCGATAATGACTGGGCCGATTGGGGAGGCTGTTTTACTAAGTGGGCCGACTCCTCAGATAGTGTGACAACAACAACAACAACAACAACAACAACACTGGACCGATACCGCAGACTGCGTAATTGTAAACTGCGCCGATCCCTGAGATAGTGTAATCAAAGCTAGACGTATCCGGGAGCTGTTGTAGTAGTAAACTGGACCGATTCTTAAGCGAATGAGATAAAAACTGGGCCAACCTGCGAGACTATGTGGTCAAAACTGGGCCGGTATTGGGGACTGTGTGCTAGCGAATTGGGTCCATTCCAGAGATGGTGTAATCCAAATCGGAACTAAAGCTATATCCGATTGCTTGGAAATTTAGGAAGACGAAGAGTAATACATGAAGCCGCAAAAAACGCATGATGTCTCGCAGCATGAATATTATTAGACAGACATCCACGTCTAACTCCCGTCGTACAACCCAACGACCGCTACGCCAGAGAGCCCCCTCTAATAATATAGGTAGGAAGAAGTGTGGCCCAGACTATGGAACTTCGGACGCGTTACAAATTAGCAGTTTCGCCCGAAGAGGAAAGAGCAGTGCCAGCGACGGCAACGTTCAGCGTTAAACTCCTCGCGCGGTGGTATAACAAAACGTTGGGTCTAACTAACGCCGGTCCGACTATAAGCGGACGGACGCGACGTAGGCGGGTGCGCCAAAATTTTTTGGCACCCTTAAAGGCCCCTAACATGCCGCGTAGGGGGCCTGTAATGGCATGGCGCAGACGCCACTGTGTTGCCCGTGAAGAGAGCGCCTACCGAAATTACGTCACTTTCGTATTGTAAACACTAACGTTGTTTCGCACTTTTCAGTAGTCTGAGAAGATTCAAGATAAAAGGCGTACGCTGTGAATGAAATATTTCTTAACTGTCCTTTACGCGCTGCAATTCTTGAAAAACTCTGACGAATAATTCAGTCAAGACGATTGCCATCACGTCTTTGTAGAATCCATTTTTATATTGCGAAATCGTAAACTTCGGGGGGAAAAAAAGCTTACAACACCGTAACTGAACAAGAATAAGCGATATCGCAATCCTGTAAGCGGCAAGAAAACTGTCAAAATTGATATGATATACACCGCTTTGAAATATTTCGAGTAGGGGTTTCGCAGAATGCTCGTAAATATTGCATCAATTACAAGATAAAAGGGCTACAAGCCCTTTTATCAAATATCAAAGATATGTACTTCCCGAAGTGCGATACCTGGCTTTCGTGCGGAGTTCCAGATTTGTAAACTTCGTGCTTCAATTTAATTTTCGAACTCCTCGAGCTTCGACAAATTTTCTATTCGTAGAAACAAAACAATGAGGCTCCAAGTCCGAATTTTGTTTTCAACAGTCGATAGAGTTCCGTTTTCTATCTTAAATGCACAAAACTTAATTCAGATCAGTTCGGCGTTCGTGTAACGGGAGCATTTCCGCGTTTCACTTCTATTTGAATGAGCATGTCGGAGTTGACCTCGAGCTAAACACCTCCTAAGAGACACCTGTTAGCGGACGCAACAAATACGCGGACGAAACTTTGTCGCGGTATGCGGATAAAGCAAAAGAAAAAATGCGCTGACAAGAAAAAAGAAAAAAAAAGACGAAGGAAAGAAAAATCTGCGAACGGGTCAGATGCTTTTGTAAAAGTTTCCCGCTATGTATACCTACCGGTCGGCGATTGAATGTGATTGCGGCCAGACAAGTTGTTGTGAGAATAGCGGTGGTTATAACAGTTGATCGCTTTCCTGCTCTATGTATACTTGAAACATATTGCAATATGTAGACTGTGAAATAATTTACACGCTCAAATGTGATTAAGAGTAGATCGGTCTATAACTCACACCCTAAGGCAATTTGCACCAAAGGGTGTGAGAGTGTGATTTAGACAGATTTGCACCCTTATTCATTTTTAAGGGTGCAAATTATTTTACAGTGTACGCCTGCAAACTACGTTTTTCCATTGTTCCTTAAATGTTTCTTTTTTCTCCCTCTCTGCTAGCGGGTGGGCGTGGTGCGACAACCTGGAAAATAATTGCTAGCCCACTTTCTCACTGCGGTGTTGGTAAACGTTTTTTTTATTAGTAACAATATTATTTAAAATTTGTATCACATATAACGTAGTAGTAGCAGCGGTATGCGAAATTCAGAGGCACAAACCACAGCCCCAACGCGTGACTCATTATACTGGATGCCCTTGTCGAAGAGGGCGAGCTAACGGTGATAATAGTTATAGCACGCGGCGAAGCACATCGTCAGCATTTTCAGTCACCTACGCGTAACACCGACCGTTACGTAACGGTAAAACATTTGCGACCTTCGCGAACCCCCGGTACATGAATGGCGGAGATAATTGGTTGTGTCGTCTTGACAGCCGAGTTCCTGCTACGGGAGGTTTCGGCAAAAAAACAGCCGCCTCCGATAAGGACACGCTGTATCGGCAGTGACAGGTTCTCGCGTCAATTGTGGCCAGCCAGCTAAGTACATTGTGTAGAGATAGCGCTCAGAGAGACGATAAATGGCGCGCGTAGGCGGGAAAAAAAAGGTAGAGACGGTGGAGCTACGAACTATCGGTAGTTTCTTTGCTTTAAAGGCGTCTGCTGAGCCGTCTGCTTGGCCGTGCACGTGTGCTTGCGCCGTCTGCTGCAACACAGATCGCGAGACAGGCACCGCGGTGAAACTTCTGCACTAGCGCGGTGGCCTGGCAAACTTGGCAACGATCGCGTCTGCTTCTGCATCGAAGTCGTCTGCTATGCCTCGCGCGGTGCGTAGGCACTGTTGCAGAAGTTAGCGTCTTCATTGCTTACGAAGGCTAGTAGGGTTTACAATTTTAAGGGAGCCGCTGGAACAACGTCGCAGTCGTGCTTACTTCGCAAACGCAGTCGCGGCGCGCACGTAAACGACGAACCGTTTCTCTGCGGCGTCTGCACGACTCGCATCACGCGGCGCTGTCATCGTGCAGAAGACGCGGCGCGCTGCGGCGGCACTGCGCGTCCGGGAATGCAGCGGGTCTCTCCTTCGAAGTAGCAGCGGCGCCGAGGAGGCACGAAGAAGACCCGTGTGACTAGAATAAACCCGATGACCATCGCGCGCGCACGGCAAAGCAAATAGAAACAAAAGGCGAGAGAGCGGGCGGGCGGGCAGGCGGCGCGCCGCCAAGCCATCCTCCTTACCGTGACAGGTGCCTTCCTCGTGGGGCTCGGCGATCCTGCCGACGGCGACGTCGGCGAGGCATTCGAGGGGCGCCGCGCAAACACCGCGGCGCCGGATTCCGCCGCAAGGCAGGCCCGGCGCGCCGCGCACGCACTCGCGGCAGCAACCGCACCGATCCACGACCTGCTCGTCCAAACACTTGACTCCGTGATCGTACTCGTCGTCGTCTGCTGTTGCTGCCGCAGCCCTCTTGTCGTCTGCTGCACCGTGCACGGCGGCGATCGCCGAGCACCACTTCTTCGTGTCGCACTGGTTGTCCGGCGGGCACGACGAGAGGTCGAGGTCGTCGTGATGATGATGCGAAGACGACGACGAGGAGGCACCGTCGTCATCGGCTGCCGTCGTAAACACTGCGCACGACGACGCGAGGAGAATAACGAACACGACGCGAGACGAAGGCAGGTGCGGAGTGACGCGGCCGCCGCCGCTCAGCTGTGCAGCCAGCCGCGTGAAGCGCATGTTGTTGATGGGTCTCGGAACGCTGCGTCGCAAAACGAAAGGAGCAGAGGCGCGCGCGGATTCAGCGAGCGATCGAGCTGGAGCGCACTGTGAATGCTGCTCAGCCGGGACGCATCTATTCGTCGTCGCTTTGCACGGGAACCAGAGGCACCAGCAACATGAGGGGTCGGCGTCAACCGTGCCGACGACGACTGAGAGACGCTTCCCGACTCGGACAGGATCGCGTCCGGCGGGCGAATAACCGACACGGAACACAGGCTCCTCGCTGGTCTCACACGGCGGCCACTTCTGCTACTCCCGCAGAGTCGTCTGCGTGCCGCTCGGCTGCTTCAAGCGCGCGCAGCGGCGTCCCGCGACGAAGACCCACTGCACCTGGGCGGGCGTCGGGTCGGCTGTGCGAGATCGTGGCTCAGGACGCCCTTGTGCGGGACGTTTCGTTGCGCGCAGCCCTCGCAGAAGCCGCCACTCGCTTCTCACGCGTGCAGGGGCCGTTGACGAAGGACGACGAGTACAACGCCGTTTGACGAGGGCGACGACGGCGAACTGAAACAGCTGAGAGCGCAGGCTTCGTCTTGGCTCGGCGAGCAGCAGCGCTCCTCCATGCACAACACACAAGAACACGCACGCGCGTCTCGCAGACGACGATAGCAGACGACGGAGGCGGCGCGCTCACGCGCCGCGCGAGGGCACCACTGAGGAACAGGAAACGAGACTCGCGCGCGACCACTGCGAAAGCAGCCGCTTCTCTGATGCTCGCTCAACGGCGGCCGTGCCGGTCGTCTGCTCGGAGTTGGGTGGTGGCGCTTCGGTCGCGTAACTCTGCGAGAGAGAGAGGGCTAGCTTTGAACACAATTCTCGCCTCTGTCTCTCGCTCACTCTAGTCTCTCTGTCTTGCTAGCACCTTCCTTCCACCTGTTTTGTGTTTGGTTTCGGAGAGAGCGCGCAGAGGCGCCTCTGGCGGTTGAATGCTTTTTGGACGCTCAGAAAAAAGAAAATAGAAACGAATAAGAGACTAAGGGGAGGAGGGAGCGAAGAGTTGATACCGGCGTCTTCTCTCTGTTTTGTTGTATAACAGCCCCTCTCTTTCCGTGGGCTTTACATTCGCCCGCTGAGCCGTGCTTGCTTCTCTGTCCACCGTCCGCGTCGCCTTAGTCAAATAAAAGACAGATAAACCCCGAAGTGTCTCGCCTCTCCTCATAAATACCTTCGCCTCCCTTTTTTTTCCCTGCTCTCTTTTATGTTTGGCGTTAGTTTCATCGTGGTTCTCACTGGTCTCAGCTTTTGTACTGCGCCGTCCTTTCCGGGCGTCATGCTCCCTAGACCCCGTGAACGGGATTTTATTGACATTCCCACGCGCCCCCGAACACGCCACTCCGACACGCATCCTGATCACACACACTGGATGCCTTTTCTATATTATTGTATACTCTGACGGTCGCTGGTTCGTTGGTGAGGTAGTCGCTGTCTCTATACCGCTGGCCTCTTGAATCCTCGCCTTTAGTTTCATCTTGTCGTTTATTTGATACCCTTTATTGTGGGACCCCTCCTCCCCCCCCCCTTCTCCCGCAAAAGAAGGACAGAATATCCAATAGTGTGGAGTGATGCTTTCGCCTCCGGCGTGTGTCTTTTCGTACTTCTATTTTTATAACTCCAGACGAAAACAGACTGCAAGAAGAAATACTTATCGAGGACCTGGTCTCAGCGAGTAAACATTTCTCCCTTTGAATTCTGGGGGTTTATTACATTCTCGATAAGCTTGCGTCTCAAAACTTTGCGTCCGGAAAAAAATTGGTAGTCTTTTTTCTTTCTTTTCTCTTTTTTGTAAGGCGATTGGCGCTCCAAACACTCTTAACAGTGCAACGACAACACAGACGTCTTCTAGGACCTGTGGCCCATTTCCACTCTTGGGTGTTTCATTTATTATTATTTCGTTGTTTCCCGTATCGCTCTGCGCATTCCTGAATACAAGCTCCTTCGCTTGGATTGCACACCTTTTCGGGCTGCCCGACTGTCAGCGTATCTTTCCACGGGTCACCGCACGGACACAAATATAGCTATACCAACACCGACGGCTGGAGGCGCTCTGATATCAACCGGACTCCTCAGTTGTATAGCGCCTCGTCGACAGGAGGGAAGACCGAAATTGACCCGGGAATCTAACGTCACGCCAGTACATCTAACAAAGCTGGAACATCCTTTCGATAACCTTCTATCTTCCCCCTGGAACGTCTCCCACCTATTTTCTATCCTCACTTGTCTCCGGCACAGTTTTTGTTTTTGTTTTTAATTCTCTCGATCCGTGAAGCACCCACCGCACGATCGCCTGCCCTCCCCCCCCTTTTTTTTTTGTCGTTTTCTGGTTCTTTCGTCTTTGTCTACTCCCTCCACACCCCCCCCCCCACTCCTCTTCTTTCTTTTTTTCGTTATCGCTTGTGAGTTGCTTCGCCTTCGGGGAACGTTTCTCCCACGTACGGTTCAACGCGCTTCGCTTCTCTCTCACGCACGAACAAACACAAACACACAAACAAACACGCGCACAAACGATGTCGCAAGCCCTCGGAGCTTCCTTCCTACGCACCGGAGCGACTAGCCGAGAGTCCGAGGATGCGTCTGCGTAGTACGTGCGCGAACTCTCTCTCTCTCTCCCTCGCTGGAGGGAAAGAAGAAAAGAATAAGAGTTCGCGGTCTTTCCCTGGCTCGGGTGTGAGTTTCACCGTTCCCCTTCCTCACCCACACAACCCTCGCGACTCTACACCGTCTCTATATGCGTGGACCTTATCATCGCCTCCTGCTTGGAACAGATTCCCACGTGCGGTGTTCGATCTTGCTCGGGTATCTGTCGCTGTGTGCTCGCTCGCATGACCACAGGAAGAGGGCGCGCGGTGGGCGGAGCCACGCGCTAGACTGGAGCAACCGTACTCTCATTTCACCTCGCTCTCGATGGGGAGCCACGCTATTGAGCCAGGTGTGTCAGCGATGCACTTAAGTGGAAGCGTCACCTAAGACAGAGACAGAGAGAGCAAGAAGAGGAAAGGTAGAGAAGTCAACCAGACGGGAGTTCGGTTTACTACCCTGCACTGGGGGAGAGCAATGGAACGAAAAATGAAGGCGTGACGTGAACGGACACGAAGAGACAACATTGGAGATTAGAAAGCGAATCGGGGTAGCGGATATTCTTGTCGACATTAAGAGGGAAACATGGATCTGGGCAGACCATGGAATGCGTAGGGCCAATAACCGGTAGACTATTAAATTTACAGCATGAGTGCCAAAGTAAAGGAATCGCAGTCAAGGACGGCAGAGGCTTGGGTGCTGGGATGAAATTAGGAAATTAGCAGGCAGAAGTTGGAAGTTGCTAGCGCAAGAAGTAGAAGTGAGATCGCTTGGAGAGGCCTTCGTCCTGCAGTGGACATAAAAATAGGATAAGGGTGTTGATGGTGATCCACTGCAGGATACCTCCTTCCTGAAGCCAGCCATTTCTCTTGCTTGATCAAACTCAAATGTTGCCCTAATTTTATTGGAAATTAGCCTGATGAATATTTTATATAATGCTGAAAGCAAGCTTAATGGCTGCATTCAGCCATTTAAGCCTACCGGTTCGTCCTAAGCCAAATGGGCTTATAATTCTTGAATTCTCTCACGTCTCGCTTATGGATTCGTGTATAGTTGGCATTCTTCCAGCTCTCCAGTGCACTTGATGTCGTGAGACATTGCGTGTAAAGAGCCGCAAGCTTTGAAGTATAATATCCCCTCAATATTCGAATAAACCGAATGTTATTCCAGCTTGCAGCTTTTTCCAATTACATGTCTTGCGGAGCCCTTGTAACCGCATCGTTAGTATACACGTGCAGCTTCTGCATCCTGTCCGTCGCTACTTCAAATAAAGGTGGCACGCCTGCTCTACTTATATAGGTCCGCATAGAACTCCTCTGCTACTTTTACTCTGTTGTATAAATTGTTGATGATATTTAGTCCCTCATCTTTCACTTTATACGTCGTGCTCTTTCCTATATATGCCAAGTTTCCTTTTCATTAATTTTATGCTGCCCCTATTTTTTACTGCCTAGCCCCTCACTCTTTCCGAAGTTTTAATTCCGAGTATCACTTAATTTCTTCATGTTTATCAGCTTTGACATTTCAGCGAATTCTATCTGATCCTTTGTGTTGTACACTTCCACGCTTCGTCGTCTCTTTATTAGGTTCCTTGTTAAGTGGGAGAGCTTACCTACAGATTACCTTGGTGCTTTACCGGCCATTTCAGCTGATGTTTCTGAAACATGTCTAGTTGCGATTTCATTCATTACCTCTACTATTATTTCCATCTTCGTGTTGTAAAGCTGCATATTTGTCTGCCATATGGCAGACAAATATGCAGCTTTCAGAGTAAAAGTAGATGATTAAATGTATAGTAAAGTAGATGAAAGGTACAACGCCATCCGAGTAAACGCGGATGACGTCAGGCTGGTGATGTCATTTGCTTTTACTTTGAAGGCATTGACGTTTGCCTGTTTTCTTTGAGCAATTTAGTTCTTTCTCGCTTCAAATTTAGAGCCATCCTGGGCCTTATTACTTATTAACCTGTGATGCCTGCCGTTTACCCTACCTAACACTTCTATGTCCTGCACTACCAGGCAGTCGCAACATTTTGTGCATTCATTCTGTTGGTCACCCGCCGTGGTAGCTTAGGCATTGGGCGCTGTTTATTTCCAGGTTGCTGGTTCGATCTCGGCTGCAGCGGCCGAATTTCGATGGCGCCGATATGTTGCGTAAAAGAACGCTCGTTTTCTTAGACGCGTGTTAAAGAATCCCAGGCGCTAATATTAATCTGGAGTCCCGCAATAGCTCATTATTAGATCGTGGTTTTGGCATCTGAAAGCCCATATATTTTATTGCGATAACGATGATTAAGGACCGCCCGGGCGCATTTCTGCCGTCGCCGTGAGGTTCAGAATAATAATATTTGGGGTTTTACGTGCCAAAACCACTTTCTGATTATGAGGCACGCCGTAGTGGAGGACTCCGGAAATTTCGACCACCTGGGGTTCTTTAACGTGCACCTAAATCTAAGCACACGGGTGTTTTCGCACTTCGCCCCCATCGAAATGCGGCCGCCGTGGCCGGGATTCGTTCCCGCGACCTCGTGCTCAGCAGCCCAACACCATAGCCACTGAGCAACCACGGCGGGAGAGGTTCAGAATACAGCCCGAGGGCGATAGAATCGTCGCCGCGCGCCGTGTGCTGTATGTGCGAGTACAAACGTTCCAGCGTGAGCCGGCGTTCGCGGCTGAATCTCGCGCACGAAAGCGAGGAAAGTGGGAAGGAAGCGCGCTGCCTTCTGTCGCGCGCAAGGGATCCGAGCGGAAGACAGGGAGGGGAGGCACGGTCTACTACGGGTGGCCCGGGCAGGTCGCGCCCGCCCGCCCGGGTCGCTGTATTTTGAATGCTATCTGCGACGGGGACAGCGTCCGCCGCGCGCTGTGTTTTCGCGGCTTTTAATTCGCGTTGATGCGAGACGCAGCCCGAAGGTCGATTCGCTCGCTGCTGCTGCAGCGCTTCCTCACTCTAGCGCTTTGACAGCGAGTTTTGGCGGTCATCGAGTGAGATGTGTTAATGCTTACTTGGGTAGGCGTGACACCACGTTCTTGTTAATTTAGTCAGTATGCCTTTGTTTACACGTTTATACGGCCGATAAAACTACCGTCTTTGTTTGGTATAGCTACTGTCCATTGATTTGCTATCGCAATCGATGCTTCGCCTTTCGAGCGAGACTGCGACTTTTTTTGTTCATTTTGTTTATCATGTGACAAGGAGCCAGCGGCGCTTCCTACCGGCGCCAACCGCTCAGGTTTATGCCACACCACTGAAGAGAAGAAAAAAAAAATGCTGCTCAACTTGTGCGTTTGATGCATCAGCCAGCCGACTCTTCTAATACATGCCAACATGGCCCTCCTTACATAAATTGAATAAAGTGAAAACACGTATACGCCCGCTCCGAGCTTGCGCCACCGCAGCGGTCCTCGGGCGAAAGCACGAGCCCGCATCTTCGCAGCGGCCAGAGTCGGCTTCTGCTGCGGTATCCAATGCTGCCGGTGGAGAAAAGCGGCTCTCAGCAGTTCCCTCTGCTGCGCGACGTCCCCCAACCACCCTCACCCACTTTCCACATCCTCCTCGCCGACGACTTTCAAGAGCCCAAGAGGAGTTAGCTGAACAACCCCCTCCTCCTCATTTCGGTTACACTCCAGCTTTTCCCTCCTCCTCCACTTTTCTTGTACTACCCACGCCCGTTTCCCTATCGCAGTATATATGTTTCGTTCCTGTGCCTCTGTATTTTTCCTTATGTTTACAAATGATTCTGTCATGTTGATCTTTTGTTGTTGTTGTTGTTGTTACTCTGACTCGCGATTAGACTCGCCTTGCTGGCGCTCTCGCCTCACGAGAATCGACTGCGCGCTGCGTGAGTGGTAGTGAAACGATCGACCATCGCCTCTCTCTTCCGCGTTATCGAATTTGCTGTCGAGGGCTGTCCTCAGTGTAATGACGGTAGCCTGTTCGCGGCAAGCAATCCTAAATACTAGTAAACTTCAAGGAAAAAAAAAAAACAGGTTAGATGGGAAGAGAGCTGGAGGTAGGGAGACGTCAAGCAGTTTGCGGAAAACAAGGCGGCTCACAGAAGGATCATTCGGCATTTTGAACGCCCCCCCCCCCCTTTTTTTTTTTCAGCTTCGTCAGGGGTAGTTGTTTCATCTTCAATGTAAGCATAACCAGTCAACACCTCTTAGCAAGCCTGTGCGCTCTGCTTTTTGGCAACTTGCTGCTTGGACCGAAATTTCTATTGCCAAGCACGCCATCCGGGACGCTTAAGTTCCTTCGTTCTGTGCAGGCAAATTCTCTTTAGTGGCCCGCGTTCCAGAGGCGTTGAAATACACATCAAGGATGGGGAATTTAGCAGGGACATACGGAATCCTTTGTTGTGCAGGTAATTTCGTTGTAGTGGCGTTAGTTAATTGTAAGAGGTGTTCGACCGTGTACCGCGCCCTGGTTCCCGTACAAAGAAGCCCGGGCAAAGCGCTACACCCTGACTAGTTAGTTAAGTCAAGTAAGGGAAAGGAATTGTGACGGGAGCGTGTGTTGGCAGCTATGTACAAGGGGGAGGGAGGGGGGAGGAGGTGAGAGGTGGCGTTGAGCAGGCGATGAACTCGTGCCCTATTGTCCACAAAGCGCTCCGCTCAGGAAGAACCGCCCCTCCGCTCCCCCAAAAAACCGCGTGGGCGCCTTCTCCACTTTCGCTGATGCTGTTGTCCATTGCGCCCGAAGGCGCCGGCGCCAATGGATGGCAGGGCGATGAGATGAGTGCGTGGGGCCGGTTGCACGTCTTTCTTTCTTTCTTTCTTTCTTTCTTTCTTTCTTTCTTTCTTTCTTTCTTTCTTTCTTTCTTTCTTTCTTTCTTTCTTTCTTTTTCTTTCTTTCTTTCTTTCTTTCTTTCTTTCTTTCTTTCTTTCTTTCTTTCTTTCTTTCTGTTCGTGGATCCTGCTGTTTCGGTTTTCGAGGGAATAAAAAAAAAAAAAGGAAAATGCGACTATTCGCTCGGCGGTTGTAACAGACTCGCAAGGAAGCTGGGGCAGCGCAGGAGAGATAACAAGATGTATAATCCCGGAAGGAGAGAGAGAGAGAGAGAGAAATAAACAGAGCGCTGGAAAGAACGCGAATGCACTTTGTAATACGCTTGGCGCCCTCATAGTCTTTGTTCTGAACGTTAAGCGAAGGCGCTGGAAATCATTAAGGATGTTCCGCTTATGTTTCTCAGTTTCTTGCGTTGTGGTTTCTGCTGACGGCTACGAAATGAATGCACTGTCCGAGTCGAAGCCCTCTCGTGGAAGTACTCTCCAAACCAGTTCGCTAATTGAGTTTGCGCTTCTTGTTACTTCTTCTCCTTTATAGAAAGGAAAAAGTTATGGCAAGCTTTCGCTTTTGGTGTTTTCGATGCGCCGTGGCTGCTTTCTGCGCGGCAGGAGGCGTAGCCGGACGACGTTTAACAGGAGGCTGGTTTCGGGAGAGAGGTGTTCGTTGGCTACTCCTTTTAATGCGCGAAATTACGTGCCACATACAAGATCAGTTTACGGAAACCGGGTTTGTCAATTGCTACTCTTCGTCGGCATCGTGCCTGCCGATCTGTGCTTGCATCTGCCGGAGCCGAACGCAACCCCTCCCCCCCCCCCCCCCCGCTCACCCCTTCACTGTCGTCTCCCTGGTGAGCTGATGTGTCTGAATGTATACACCTGCGTCACTTCGATACAGTGGGGTCTAACCGAGGTTTCCCAGCACACACACCCGACGCAGGCCGATAACTGGAGAGCTTGGGGGAAGGAGTCTGTCTGTCTGTCTGTCTGTCTGTCTGTCTGTCTGTCTGTCTGTCTGTCTGTCTGTCTATCTATCTATCTATCTATCTATCTATCTATCTATCTATCTATCTATCTATCTATCTATCTATCTATCTATCTATCTATCTATCTATCTATCTATCTATCTATCTATCTATCTATCTATCTGTCTATCTGTCTGTCTGTCTGTCTGTCTGTCTGTCTGTCTGTCTGTCTGTCTATCTATCTATCTATCTATCTATCTATCTATCTATCTATCTATCTATCTATCTATCTATCTATCTATCTATCTATCTATCTATCTATCTGTCTGTCTGTCTGTCTGTCTGTCTGTCTGTCTGTCTGTCTGTCTGTCTGTCTGTCTGTCTGTCTGTCTGTCTGTCTGTCTGTCTGTCTGTCTGTCTGTCTGTCTGTCTGTCTGTCTGTCTGTCTGTGTCTGTCTCTGTCTGTCTCTGTCTGTCTGTCTCTGTCTGTCTGTCTCTGTCTGTCTGTCTCTGTCTGTCTGTCTCTGTCTGTCTGTCTCTGTCTGTCTGTCTGTCTGTCCCTCCGTCCGTCCGTCCGTCCGTCCGTCCTTTACTAGTAAGGAAATAGACTGGTGAGAAGAACAATGAAAGATAATATTATCTCGTATTAAATACCCAATGCGCTGGAACTCATCCGAATGATGGCGTCACAAATGAAACTGCCGCCAGATAGCTCGCCATCTATCAGACGGAACAATGACCAGCATTCTGCAACCCCAGTAGGAACGCTTTCTTTCTTTCTTTCTTTCTTTCTTTCTTTCTTTCTTTCTTTCTTTCTTTCTTTCTTTCTTTCTTTCTCTTTCTTTCTTTCTTTCTTTCTTTCTTTCTTTCTTTCTTTCTTTCTTTCTGGCCTGCTGTGAACTGCTCCCGCTTCCGGTGTCTCTGCTCTCCCATTTCGTTCCCCCTTGTCTGCAGTGTGCGCGCGGCTCGATTTTCGGCCATCGTTTTACATGGTACTCGTCTTTCCTCGGAACGCTAGGCGTGCATGGAATGATGACGGTGCAAGGTCTGTACTGACATAGGCAAAAGGGGTTTGCGAGAATGGTCTAGCCCCATGGCGGAGCAGCGCATGCGTGCTGCGGAGGATGCGGGTTCGACTGTCACCGGCTCAAAGTTGTCTTTTCGTCCACTTTAGTTTCCATCTACATTATTACTTACATATCTCGATAGAAAATGTGCAGCTAGTTTCCCAACGCATTCCATGGCTTCGTTGTCTGTTGATATCGTGCGGTTGCAGCTAAGAAACAAACAAAAAGAAAAAGAATAAATAAAGAAAGAAAAATAAAGAAAAATACTGTGGCTATTTAGTGGTAAATGCGAACGAAATGCGCCAGCATTAGGTTGCACCTATTTTAGGCCCCGGAACCACGTGTTAAACTGCGTTCACCGCATTGCAATGTGTTGTTCAGGAGCTGGCGCACTCTACGCAGTTCCTGCCTCTCCTAGTAGCGAAGTGCGACTGCCAGTGGTCCGGAACCGACCACCGTCAGTTGCGCTATATGTAGTGTGTAACAGCTAACGTTAGCCAAGCTGTTCAACGAAAAAAAGGTTTAAAAAATAAAACATGGTGCAAGATACCATTTCAAGAACTTTGGTGCTCGGTTTTGAGACCTCGTAGGTCTATAATTGTATCTTGCTGCGTGTTCTTTCAATCTCTTTTTTTAACAGCTTGACTATCGCTAGCTCAGACACGCAGTACGTACATACATACATACATACATACATACATACATACATACATACATACATACATACATACATACATACATACATACATACATACATACATACATACATACATACATACATACATACATACATACATACATGCGTACGTACGTACGTACGTACGTACGTACGTACGTACGTACAGGCGTCGACAAAAGTGGTATACTCCACGCAGCCGGAGCCGGGCAGCGGCACACTGCATCGCGACGCCATCTGCAGGTGGCATCTGGGATCGAGACAGCCAATGGGTGCCCTTTATTATCGGCAGACATGATCCCAGATGCTGCCTGTATCTGCCTGTATGATCCCGCTGCGTGGAGTATACCACTTTTGTCGGCGCCTGTACATACATACATACACGCATACATACATATATACATACATACATACATACATACATACATACATACATACATGCATGCATGCATACATACATACATACATACATACATACATACATACATACATACATACATACATACATACATACATACATACATACATACATACATACATACATACATACATGCATGCATGCATGCATGCATACATGCATACATACATACATACATACATACATACATACATACATACATACATACATACATACATACATACATACATACATACATACATACATACATACATGTTCTTCTAAGCTCTCACATTTCCCTCTATATCTCTACCACGTGACCGGCTTCACGCGCACACACTTGTTCCCCGTTGACAATCCGAATTCTTACGCTTCAAAATGTTCTTTGGTTCCGCTTGCAGTTCTCGTGACATAACAGCGTGACATCTGGAGATCTCGCACTGCAATGAAGGTGCAGAACCACGTAGCAAAGAAACTGCGAGTTACGAATTTAACTATTTATTGGGCGAACTTGTGTCGCATTCATCGCATAGCGGCTGCGACGAGCACAGTCGTCGGTCGTCGAAATCCGATCTACCGATCAAATGCGCCGGCCATTTACACGACTCATCGCACGTTCCAGTGCAGTTCCTGCTTCAGGTGTTTTGAGTCTATCTATCTATCTACTATCTATCTATCTATCTATCTATCTATCTATCTATCTATCTATCTATCTATCTATCTATCTATCTATCTATCTATCTATCTATCTATCTATCTATCTATCTATCTATCTATCTATCTATCTATCTATCTATCTATCTATCTATCTATCTATCTATCTATCTATCTATCTATCAGCACCAATCAATTTGTGGATGGAGAAGCTGGCGACCCAGTAGTTGCCAGCATTTACAATGTCCTCGGAATAAATGACACGTTAGCGCAGCGATATACTGTGGGCTGTGCTCGACAGAAGAGGCAACGTGAGCGATCTTGCTTTGGGTGGAAGAGGTGAAGGCTAAAGAAATTCGCACTTCCGCCGGAAAGGCGAAGCGCCGATTGCGATAGCAAATGAGTAGATAGCTGTACGAAGTAAGGATAGTTATCTTATCACCCGTATAAACTTGTCAACATGCGCAAATTAAATTAACAATGATAGAATGTGTAAGCGTGACTGAACAAGGACGTACAAAGAAACAGGCACACAGAGACAGCGTTGTCTTTGCGTGTCTGCTTCTATCTACGTCTTTGTTCAGTCACGCTTACCCATTCTATCGTGAATTCAAACCAACCAGCCCATCAACGTGTTTTAACTAAATTAATCAGGACGGTGTCACGCGCGCACAGGTAAACATGGACACACCTCGCTCGATGACAGCCGAAACTGTCTGTGAAAACGTTGGAGTTAGGAATCGCGGCAGCAGCCGCGAGCCAATTGACCTCCATGCATCTCTCTCTTAAACGCGAACGAAACGTCGAAGGCACAGCGCATAGCGAGCTACCGGTACTACGCGCACTCTGCAAACATCGCAGATCGGTTTAAAGGTGCGGCCCGCTCTGGCACGCACTTTGGCCACGTCGCCGATTGCTTACAAGGCGCGCGAGCGCCGGCAACGCGTCCCCACGACGTCCACCAAAGGCCGCTACTACGGCGTCCGCGATTCGCGTGGCCAACGCCGCAGTAGACGCCGCGGTTGTCTCCACTCTCCATACGGAGTGTCGGGCGAGGAGGACATCGGGACACCCTGGCAGCCGCCGGAGAAGAACGCCCCTCCTCCCTCGCCTGACCCCCCTTGCATCGCGCACAACGGGAGAGGGCACGCATCCGGGAGACGTTCCTCGCTCGCACACGCGAGGTTTAACCGCGTTCGCCGGCTCGGCCTCACATGCTTGTCACTCATACGGAGCCTCACGGCGGCGCTGACGTCGACGGCAGCAATGCGTCTGGAATGTCGACAGTGGCGTAGCTAGGTCGTCTGGCACCCGGGGCCCATGGGCCTTCTGTCACCCCCCGGGTCTAGTCGTGGAAGGCGAGGATATTGACAATTTCCGGGTGTCTTCAGACGTATTTAAAGGGACACTAAAGGGAAACAATAAATCAGTTTAGACTAATAAAGCATTTTTTGAGAACCCTGCAGGCAGTCATTTCAAGAAAATAGTTTGAATATTAGATGAGAAAATGAAGGTCCAAGTATCAGTATTTGAATTTCGCGCCGAAACGCCGGCGCCGGTACGTCAGCGTGACGTCAGGGATTCCAAAGTATGTTTTCGCATTTGGGCCGCGTTGGCTGAATAAAGGTTCCCGAAACTTGGCATGTTTAATATTTGGTTCCTTTAGTACACAATGTAGTCAATCTGTACCGCTATATATAATTAGTAGGCCCTAGAAGATGCCATCAAAATCCATGACGTCACAGCCCCCAGGTGCGGGAACTTAAGTAGGCGTCGCCACCCGTATTTCGTTCTTGCGCTTTTTCTGGCTTACCAAACGTCTTATCGTTGTAAGAGTGGTGTTTTTGGTGTTATAGAACGGTGATTTACTGATGCAGAAGAAATCACTTTTCACTTTAGTGTCCCTTTAACATCCCCCCCTCCACCACTGGTCCCTCGCACCCGGGGCCCACGGCCCCTCCCCCCCCCCCCGCCCCAATTGCTAAGCCACGGAGTGTCGATATAGTTGCTATCGCAATACAACGCGCGAGAATGAATTAGCTTGTGGTTGTTACTACGCGATATTCACACTGACGTTGCGGAGGTGGGGCTGCCAATGTCGGCACAAGGAGGTTTAGAAAAAATAATTTTTGTGAAACCTCCTTGGGTCGACATCGAGGAGGTTTAAAAAAAAAAAGTAATTCTGGATTGGAGATGGTGCCCTGAAACTGAAGCCGGCCGCCGCCATCTCACTAAGGAAATCGATTAACGTTAGGATGTGACGGAGTAGAGGAAGCGTTTTCTGTTCGCTTTCAGCGGTTTTGAAACGGCCAGTTTTGCCATGCAGGTGATCCTTGATGTGTCTGTCTGTGTGCCCGTTTTAGGATCAAAATTGAACGTCTTGACAACTTGTTATTGGAGATTGCGATATGACGGAGCCAATGAAGATATTCTAGCTCGAAACAACAAGCTTTTATTTTTTTCAGTCACTCTAGAATTTATTATCACGGAGCAAGAGCAGCTGCATTGCCACTATTATCCGCCTAGTTGAGCATGTTTTTAACGATGAAGTAAGCGGTGGCTTCACCTCTGCTGGTAAGAATCTGCGGGAGCTGCTACTCCATAATGTTTTTGTAAAACCTCCTTGGGTCGACATCTGTTGACCAATGTGAGAGGCAACGTAACGCGACAAGGCCTAATGGAAAGGAAGACGAAGTTCACCTTAGTTGACCCAGGGCCTGCAAGAATCGCCATGAACAGTATAGGTTAAAAGTCTCATGCTGTATGCGGATGCCTTGGTATGGTACTCGCGCTCCTCGAATTCTCTAGAAACTTCAAGCAGCTTTCAAACTAGAATCTGAAAGGCAACCAGAAAACGTGTGGGGATTGTTTAAAGTAGCATTGAGGCGACGGTGATGTTTCAGTTGGCTCCAATTGAAGGTCGATGCACCGTGGATAAATATGAACGACTGAATTAATGAACTTTATTCGGAGGTCTAAGTACTCCAGTACCAGCAGGCGTCCGTCACCACATTATGTGGCTTGAAGTGTGTCTGCCTGCCAGTCGTGGTAGGCCTCCGTTACCTCCTCAGCCCAACTCAGGACTCGGTCCAGTAGGGTGGGATCGGAGCTGCGCAGGGCAGTCTCCCACAGCTCATCGCTACTAATTAATGGCTTGAGCGTGCGGGGGGGGGGGGATTTGATGAGGCATTTCCACGTGATTTGGGAGAGATCTGCTATCGTCACAGGGCAAAAGGGACACTTGGGTGTCGGGTATGGGGCGAGAAAGAAAAAGTGCAAAGTGCGCGGGGTAAGGAAAGTGCGAGTTTGTATATTTACGAGCACAAATGATGCTCGTAATAGTTGGAATGTTAGTTACTTTGTTTTTGTAAAAAGAAAATAACTTAAAGAGAATACACAAGAATAGTTTTTTAGTACACTTGAGCACTTCCGGCACACAGCAAGTGTCGTCTGCTTGTGTTACAACGTGCGCAGTCTTTGACGAGAGCTCCGCCGTCAGTGTCGATCAGTCTTTTCGCGAGCACGATGAATCACCCTTGTTGCGTTGTGGGCTGCAGACGTAGCGACTGGAAAGATGTGAAGTTGCGAAATCGTGTCTCTCTTCAAGGCAGCATACGAGCGAACTGGCTGCTGCGCATCGGACTGCGGCTATCCGATAGGCGCCAGGATTTGCGCGTTTGTGGCCGTCACTTTACAGCGGAAGATTACTAACGCAATAGCGTTTCGCAAGTCCGGTATTAGGGCAAACACAACCGCAAGGGGACAGGGTCTGGCCGCTTGACTGCGCCTGGATGAGCCATGAGATGAGCAGAAAGGTAAATGTGAATGGTCTGCACGGTGCAGCCACCTGGTGGCACAGAGCTCAACCATACACAGTAGCAGCAACGAAGTGCATTCTTCTTTGCTGCTGGTGTGTATTTTTCGCAGGAGTGTAATCATCAACACGTTGTTCTTATAAATGTTTAAAATGTTTTACACTTGGTTAGAGCAATATCAGCGCTTCGTTTGACTGGTTAAGCGCTGCGCCAACAAGTGTCTGGACAGTGCAGACCGATCAGGCTGCTCACGTACGTCTACTCTGAAGTTCCTTCATCAGCTTGAGTTTATGCCTCCAGTCATTTGCCGAAATGACCAGCTTGCCTGTGGTTACCGGAATACCGGCCACCTTCGGCGCTACGACAGAATGCTCGCAACGCACGCTGCTTCGATGGCTCTCGGTCGACAGCCAAGCGGCCAGCGGAGAGGTCTCGCACGGGAGGAGGCGTGCTCCAACAACCGGAAGTGGACGATGTGACGTCGCATCGTGATGCAGGACCAGTGAAGGCGGAGCTTAGCGCCGCTCGCTCGGCGAGCGAGTTGAGGAGGAAAGGCATGGCTAGGGAGGAGGGTAACTTCTAATCGCTTGTAACACCATTAATACGTAACGCTTCACTTAAATTGTGGTGCGAATGTTCTACTTAAGCTGTACCCTATGCGCCTACAAAATTTGTCCGAACCGTTTCAGGGGCCCTTTAAGGGAACGCAAGACAAAGTTCAAGTTAGTTCATCCAGAGCATGCAACAGTCGCCACGGACAATGTAGGTTAAAAGGCTCACGTTGAGGATGGACGCGTCCGTATGGTATTCGTGCTCCGCGAATTCTCGCGAAAATTCAAGCGCCTTTGAACTGAGAATCGGAGAAGCAGCCAGAAATCCTCTGGGGGCTGTGTAAGGTAGCTTTAACGCGACGGCTGCGTAACAATTGGCTCCAATGGGCGTCGACGAGCCGGGATTGCTCCGCATGAATTCTCACAGGGTCTTTCTATTTGTATCCCCTGATGTCATAACGTAATCTTTTGTTTATCCTATATTTTTCCATGTGATGCTTTAAAAACGTGTGTTTAAGCTGTTTTGTACAATAAGTATGCTGTTCTTCTTAGGTCTATTTTGTTATTGGACCTCAAACAAGCCGCCAACGCTACGGGTCCAAACAGAATTACTTATTGTGTGTATGCAATGAATTTATTAAATAAAGGAAAAAATGGCAATGCTTAGGTGAGCGGCAGCCCTATTACCACTAGGAGAAATAGCTTCCTTCATTAAAACGTCTTGCGCAATGAATTGTGGATTGCTGCGAGGGCCTATTTTCTCATCGTTTTACGCGTACCTGCAGATGAATGAATGAATGAAATTATTCTTAAATATTTTCACTAAAACGGTGTGCTACCGTATCGACTCTGAATGTGGATGAGAGAGAGAGAGAGAGAAATTCATTTACAGAAAGGCAGAGAGGTCGGCCTGAGCTGTAACTTGCTCTGGCCTGCTGCTCTACACTGGGGAAAAGGGGCGGGAAGGGAAAGGGCTGAGGAATGATGATGGTATAAGGAAGAGATGCGTATATGTCGCTGTTGTGCCTTGCCGGGGTTTTTGTAAAACTGGGAAGGCTGTGTTGAACATTTTCGTGAGGTGGTGAGAGAGAGAGAGAGAAAAAACATTTATTAGAACCATCGAGGTTGTTGCTCTTGAGGTCGAGTGGGTGGTGTCCTCATTCCAGGACTCCACTGGCCATGGCTGCTCAACGTACTTGCTGGACGAGAGCTTGTCCCGCCAGGGTAATGCCGGTCAGCTGTACCTCCCACCGCTCAAATTGCGTGCTAGGCGTCTTTAAGTGTTGAGGTTTGCCCCCGCACCCCCACGAGATGTGGAAGAGTGTAGGGCGTGTGTCGCCGCACCAGGGGCAGATGCCGCGATATGTATGTGGGAACATTTTACTGTATTTGTGTAGGTTAGGAAATGTGTTTGTCTGAATAAGTCGGAGAGCTACGGCATCTTCAGTGCTGAGCTTTCTGTGAGGCGGAGGATAAATCCTGCGGTTGAGTCGCTGGATCTCGAGTCGGTCGCAGTAATTGGACGGCAGGGGCATGAAGGTAAATGGTGGGGATTGATGAGACGATTGATGAGACGAACCTTTTGGTGTCAATACGTTTTTTTTTCAGTTTTTGCTATACCAGCATGAATTAAGTTAATAGCGCGTTTCTCGCACATCTTCATTTTATTGCGATGTCAATTACATGGCCGCCCGAGGTGCATCCACCGTTGTCGTGTTACCCCAGAGAAAGGATTCGCGCTGAAGTCGACAGTGACTGGAAGTGCCGGTGGACGCTTGCCTTGGCGAAGCTAACGTTTTACTCGCACTTGAAGGCCGTGCATGGTCAAGTCTGCCTCTAGGTCTGCATCCTTGCGAGTGACCTTGCGAAGCTGACCTTCTGCGCGTACTCGAAGGCTGTGGTCACGTCTGCCTCCAGGTCTGCATCCATGAGCGTGTCTTGGCGAAGCTGACCTTGCGCATACTCGAACGCTGTGGTCAGGTCTGCCTCCAGGTCTGCATCAGTGAGCGTGTCTTGGCGAAGCTGACGTTTTGCTCGCACTCAAAGGCCGTGGTCAAGTCTTCCTCTAGGTCTGCATCCTTGCGAGTGAGTGTCTTGCGAAGGTGACCTTCTGCGCGTACTCAAACGCTGTGGTCAGGCCTGCCTCCAGGTCTGCATCCGTGAGCGTGTCTTGGTGAAGCTGCCGTTTTGCTCGCACTCGAAGGCCGTGGGCAAGTCTGCCTCTGCGTCTACATCTTTGCGAGTGTCTTTGCGAAGCTGACCTTCTACGCGTACTCGATAGCTGTGGTCAGGTCTGCCTCCAGGTCCGCATCCCGTGAGCGTGTCTTGGTGAAGCTGACGTTTTGCTCGCACTCGAAGGCCGCGGGCAAGTCTGCCTCTGCGTTTGCATCCTTCCTTCCGTCTTTGCAAAGCTGACCTTCTACGCGTACTCGATAGCTGTGGTCAGGTCTGCCTCCAGGTCTGCCTCCAGGTCTGCATCCGTGAGCGTGTCTTGATGAAGCTGACGTTTTGCTCGCACTCGAAGGCCGCGGGCAAGTCTGCCTCTGCGTTTGCATCCTTCCTTCCGTCTTTGCAAAGCTGACCTTCTACGCGTACTCGATAGCTGTGGTCAGGTCTGCCTCCAGGTCTGCATCCGTGAGCGTGTCTTGATGAAGCTGACGTTTTGCTCGCACTCGAAGGCCGTGGGCAAGTCTGCCTCTGCGTCTACATCTTTGGAGTGTCTTTGCGAAGCTGACCTTCTACGCGTACTCGATAGCTGTGGTCAGGTCTGCCTCCAGGTCTGCATCCGTGAGCGTGTCTTGGTGAAGCTGCCGTTTTGCTCGCACTCGAAGGCCGTGGGCAAGTCTGCCTCTGCGTCTACATCTTTGCGAGTGTCTTTGCGAAGCTGACCTTCTACGCGTACTCGATAGCTGTGGTCAGGTCTGCCTCCAGGTCTGCATCCGTGAGCGTGTCTTGATGAAGCTGACGTTTTGCTCGCACTCGAAGGCCGCGGGCAAATCTGCCTCTGCGTTTGCATCCTTCCTTCCGTCTTTGCAAAGCTGACCTTCTACGCGTACTCGATAGCTGTGGTCAGGTCTGCCTCCAGGTCTGCATCCGTGAGCGTGTCTTGATGAAGCTGACGTTTTGCTCGCACTCGAAGGCCGCGGGCAAGTCTGCCTCTGCGTCTGCATCCTTCCTTCCGTCTTTGCAAAGCTGACCTACGCGTACTCGATAGCTGTGGTCAGGTCTGCCTCCAGGTCTGCATCCGTGAGCGTGTCTTGATGAAGCTGACGTTTTGCTCGCACTCGAAGGCCGCGGGCAAGTCTGCCTCTGCGTTTGCATCCTTCCTTCCGTCTTTGCAAAGCTGACCTTCTACGCGTACTCGATAGCTGTGGTCAGGTCTGCCTCCAGGTCTGCATCCGTGAGCGTGTCTTGATGAAGCTGACGTTTTGCTCGCACTCGAAGGCCGCGGGCAAGTCTGCCTCTGCGTCTGCATCCTTCCTTCCGTCTTTGCAAAGCTGACCTTCTACGCGTACTCGATAGCTGTGGTCAGGTCTGCCTCCAGGTCTGCATCCGTGAGCGTGTCTTGGTGAAGCTGACGTTTTGCTCGCACTCGAAGGCCGCGGGCAAGTCTGCCTCTGCGTCTGCATCCTTCCTTCCGTCTTTGCAAAGCTGACCTTCTACGCGTACTCGATAGCTGTGGTCAGGTCTGCCTCCAGGTCTGCATCCGTGAGCGTGTCTTGGTGAAGCTGACGTTTTGCTCGCACTCGAAGGCCGCGGGCAAGTCTGCCTCTGCGTCTGCATCCTTCCTTCCGTCTTTGCAAAGCTGACCTTCTACGCGTACTCGATAGCTGTGGTCAGGTCTGCCTCCAGGTCTGCATCCGTGAGCGTGTCTTGGTGAAGCTGACGTTTTGCTCGCACTCGAAGGCCGCGGGCAAGTCTGCCTCTGCTTCTGCATCCTTCCTTCCATCTTTGCAAAGCTGACCTTCTACGCGTACTCGATAGCTGTGGTCAGGTCTGCCTCCAGGTCTGCATCCGCGAGCGTGTCTTGATGAAGCTGACGTTTTGCTCGCACTCGAAGGCCGCGGGCAAGTCTGCCTCTGCGTCTGCTTCCTTCCTTCCGTCTTTGCAAAGCTGACCTACGCGTACTGGATAGCTGTGGTCAGGTCTGCCTCCAGGTCTGCATCCGTGAGCGTGTCTTGGTGAAGCTGACGTTTTGCTCGCACTCGAAGGCCGCGGGCAAGTCTGCCTCTGCTTCTGCATCCTTCCTTCCATCTTTGCAAAGCTGACCTTCTACGCGTACTCGATAGCTGTGGTCAGGTATGTCTCCAGGTCTGCATCCGTGAGCGTGTCTTGGTGAAGCTGACGTTTTGCTCGCACTCGAAGGTCGTGGGCAAGTCTGCTTCTGCGTCTGCATCCTTGCGAGTGTCTTTGCGAAGCTGATCTTTTGCGCGTACTCGAACGCTGTGGTCAGGTTTGCATTCTCCAGGTTTGCATTCTTGAGTGTTTCTTGGATCGTGTGGTCGAACCCGATGAGCTCCGCCTGCTTCACCAAGGTGAGTTTGAGGTGCTGGTGAACAAGCGCAGGGGTGGGCTCACCTGCTATAGCGGGGGGTCGATTGCAAAAGATGGCCTTGGCGATGGCCCTCCAGACTAAGCCGCGCTTGCGCCGCAGTTGTCGGAAGTCGAGGGCCAGAGGACGGGGTGAGTATCGGCTCGTCCGTCGTATGTCTTGCTGTAGACATTTTTAAAACGTGCCGCAGAGAGAGACAACTTCGTTTCGGTCGTTCCCGCATTCCACGCTCACCGCTCTGGTGACCCGAGATGCGTATCTTGAGACGCTGCATTTATGTGATGATGGCCGGCGCTTGAGCTACGAACGGATCCTTTTAACAAGAAAAACAAAGATGAAATGAGATGAGGCTGATGCCGGTGGGAAAAGGGGCTTTTCTTAGGTGACCGAGATCGGGGCGATAAAAAGGGTTGCATCTCCGGCGCTCTTCGACGGTTGTTTTATTATTAGTGGCGCCGGCGCGGGGCGCCTCTACGTCGTGGTTTCGTGTCATTGATCTTTGCCTCTGCACTATCTCAACGCTTTCCTTGCGCCTCTTCTTTCCATGCGCTATTACTGAACGGCGGTGCTTTTGCGAGGCTGCTGGGCAATATTCGACTGCAGTGTCGGCTGCGGGTCGGAGTAGCATTCATCAGTCGCAGGGCTGTCACATTGGAATGGCTGACTCACCTATGTGCGTTCAGTGCAAAGTTCGAAGAGACGACTGACAGCCTTGGCTGCCACCGCTTCGACAAACAACGCCAGTAACCAGCCTGCCTTGAGCATAGTGGATGAACGGCCTCTTGCAGAAGCGAAAGTCCTGAGAGCCCGGCCTCACAGCTCCCCAGCCCAGCAGTACACACGAGATCTTTCTTCTCCAATGCATGAAGGTGACAGGCTTGAGTGCTCGACAGTTGACACTTTGGCAGTCGTCCAAAGCACGCGCGTAATTGTAACTATTCTTCTCGCTCTCACGTTCACTTGCCCTCCTCACTTGTAGGGTAGCAAACTCGACAAAGCTAAACTTTAGAAAATCACAATAGCGGTATCAAAACTAAGCACATAAAAACTTACAAACAAGAACGAAAGAGCTGGCTCGCAAACGAGCCTTGGAAGTAAGGAGAAAGAGCGCGCTATGGTATACAGTTCACCAAAAGAAGTTTACGGGACACAGGAGTTCCGAAAAAGCTGAATTTCTGCGAAGCCCAGGCGTATATGGCTTCGAATTCAACCTGGAAACTGACCACGTGGAAGCCAGACAGTGCTGGAAGAACTTACGAGAAGTGAAGCGCTATGTATACGTTTTTCTCGTCCTTGCCTTTGTAGCTTCCGCGCATGGAGTCTGCATCACGTATCACTGTCGCAAAACTGCGGTATCGTTGCACCTTTTTGCTCTGTAGTTGAGTAGTACGGCGTTAGAGATATCGTATTCGTTTTACGTGCATTGCTCACTTGTTTGCGTCGAATACAACAGTAGAAGAGCCATTCACGAAGTTTTGAGTACGTAAGTGCTTTTTGTCATTTTCCGACCTTTCGCTAATATATCAAGCAAGAGGAATGGCTGAAGAGTTTTTTGGAGCAACAATTCTAGCGTAATAAATTTTTGTGAATACGAGGCCCAAATCGTACCGGGACCTATTGCTGTAACAACAGGTCCCTCTTGAATGCCGCACTCTAAATATGACAAATACAAATGTTACATGAACACGAAGACACAATGAACGTGCAATTAATGATGTCCGTTATCAAACACAATGTTAGCAGAAACGGGCTCCTAACTTTTGTGATGGCGCCACAGAGTCATGCATGTCGAACATCCATGTAGCCCGTGGAACATGCGTTCTGACCTGATATTTCCTCTTCGCCTTTCAATTTATATTGATATTAACCATTTGCACTGTAGTGCAATCTTCAGGGTCGTCATCATTCTCGTCGCCGTCATCGAACTGTTATCGTCGTTGTCTTCGCGCCAGCTAGCTGTCGTGCAAGGTTGCCAGTTTGGCACGCGTGTTTGTCATGAACAAAGGCGGCCGGCGTGGCGCAACCGGCATAGAAGGAAGAGGTTCTGGATGGCGAAGGTTCGATCCCGCCATCGCTCAAGAATTTTAAGCGTTAAGGGCTCAGCATAGAGGGAAATCCGGCGTCCCGCGTCCGGCGTCTACCGGCTTGTTAGCGAAATCTCATTCGGAGCCACCACGCAGGCCCTCCGTGTGGCCCAAAGATGTCACTGAACTAATTGAATTTCGCAATGTAAAATGCCTCTGAAGAATCATAAAGACACGTACGGCTTGCACACACCCTATAGACATGATGGCGTCGGATCGTAATTTAAGTGTATGAGAAAGCATAATTCATTTACGCGAAGACTCAAAAGACAAACCCCTTTACCAGCGTTTCTACCATTCATAGAGCGGCGCGCCCTGTTCCTTGCAACACCGTCCAGATGGCGCTCGCCTCCACGCATCCGGAAGATTGGAGGAAGAAAAGTAGAGAAACGACAGAAGCGGGAGACGTACGAGAACAAAGTTCACAATAGGGGGTCAGAAAATTTGGTTATGGGAATTTATCAGGCGTTTTTTTTTTCTTTTTTTAACCTAGCTAGGACATGAGCCAGTATAATAACAGCAAGAGCTTGGTGGCGCAACCCACCGACCGGTTCCAAAGGGCCGGGACGCTCAGATCCATCCATCCATCCATCCATCCATCCATCCATCCATCCATCCATCCATCCATCCATCCATCCATCCATCCATCCATCCATCCATCCATCCATCCATCCATCCATCCATCCATCCGTCCATCCATCAATCCGCGGTCCACGCAAGAGGCCTCGCTTCTACCAGAAAGCTCGCTTTCGTGCATAGCCTTCGTCGTAAGCGTTTCCCAGTAAACGTTACGGTTACATAAGCAGCAGTTGCCGGGAAGCTTGAGAAGCCGTCAGGGATCTTTGAATGCAGTTGCGTTCCACTCTTAAAGGCAAAGCTTAAGCGTCATCCAAATTTATTTTCAACATTCACACTTGTAATTCACGAATTTGGTAACTTTAACGATTACGTTTCTTACTCGATAAGGCTCACTATATTTACTTTTTTTCAGTAACCAAGTAAATCCAATTAGTTGGCTGGTGCTGCTGTCGCTTCTGCTGCTGCTGCTGCTGCTGCCGATGATGATGATGATGATGTAGAGAGAAATAGTGTAAAGGTAGGCAGAGACGTTAGGGCCGACTTACGCTCAACCCGCACGGCTTTCCGCACGGCTTTCCGCACGCCTTCCGCACGCGTGCGGACGTGCGGAAGGCGTGCGGAAGGCTGTGCGGACTGAGCGCAAGTCGGCTCTTAGCCAGACATAGTGCTGGTCGACTACCCTGCAGGGGAGTGGAAGGGGATAGAAATAGAGAGGCACACAAACAACCTAAAGTGTGTACAGAGTCCAACGATAGTAGACAACAGTCTGAGAGTTGATTATGTAGGCCTGTAGTTATCGGTCACTAGTGCTCTCATTGTACCTTGTTTCTCCTATGTCTGGTAAACACTTCGGACGTCGCTGTTTTGGGTTTTTCTGGTGTTAACGTTCACGAGTTCACACATTCATCGTCGTCATTGTTATAATAACGATAATGATAATCATCATCATAATTCATCGGATCTTTACGTCCTCGTTTCCCCACCCCTTGTGCAGCACGGAAGCATCCGAAGCGGTTGCCCATTGGCTATGGCTTTGAGCTGCAGAGCTCGACGCCACGGTTTTGCTACCGGCCGCGGCAGCCGCAATTCGATGAGGGGATGGGGGGAAGGGGGGGAGGTGAAGTGGGCAAAACGCCCGGGAAAAACTCAGGTTCAAGTGCACCTGAAAGAGCCCCATGTGGTAAAAAATTATTCCGAGTCGATCCTCCACTGCGGCAGGCCTCATAATGGGGTCGTGGTTTTGGCACGTAGAAAAACCGCTGAATTTAATATTTCTTTAAGAGATTGAGCGCGCTAGCTGAGGCCGACCGCTTCGCTTTTACTTCGAATGAATACGCTCTCTCGCTTAACCCGTTCGGAAGCCGCGGTGGACTCGAGTGGCAGTGCCCAGCTGCCAACATTTATCACCGTGCTTTTGTATAGCGCGTCCCCTTTTGCGAGGTTTACTTAGTTGCATGGGGAAAAGAGACTCATGTTCATCGCCTCCGGAGTATGCGGAGCCGCGGTGACAAATGAGGCTTGTTTTTTGGGGGGGTGGGGGAGGCAGGCAGCCTTGTAAAAGGCGCGAAGCCGCAATACACCCCGGAGAGGAGAACGCTACGCTCCCTGGTAAGGACGTCGCCTTTGCCTAATGGATGTCGACACTTTTCCTGCGTGGCCGCAGACGTCACGCCGTTTGGCGTGGGTGGGACACGCCGGCGTCTTTGTACGCGCGTTTCGTATACAGCCCCATTCTTGCTCTGACATCGAGATACAAGCATGCCTGTGCAGACTGCTCTCTGAGTAATCGGGACGTCTGCAATTCCTTTTTCTTTGTGTGTTTGTGTGTGTGTGCTGGTGCATTCCCGGCGAACTGGCGTAAGCGCCTTAATTTCCGTCGTGACTCGCTCGGCGTGTGCGCGTGTGTATTGGTTGTGTGTACTGTGTACGTGTTTGGGTATGTGCGCGTGTGCATGTGCTTGCAGGCATGTGGGCGTACAAACGGCTTTCAGCAGTAGTAAACTATACGTTTCGAGGTTGAGTTTCTACGGGGAAAAAGAAAAAAAGAAAGAAAGAAAAAAAAGGGGGAAGAAGGTATGATTTAGCAACTAGAGCAGCAGGGCAAGAACCTGGAACTGAGTTACAACTGCGGGCATACATGATGGACGCTGCGAAAGTTGCCTGCTACAGCTGGATCGTGCGCCGGTGACATACGTCGTTAATTAGGAAGGTTTTGCTAATTATTAATCTTGAGTTCATGGTTTTCGGGCAGCTTGTGATGTACACCTGGCGACTGTTATGACTATGATTAAGATAACAGCGCGGCGATGGAACTTGCACAAAAGAAAGAAGGAAGAAATCAACAGGGCGCTGGACTTCGAGCTAGTTTGTTCTTTTCGGGACAGATTACATACGACAATGACAGCAGCAGCAACAACAACAACGACAACGGTCGACAAAAGAAAACAATAAATAAAAGATGCTTGATGGCCAGCAAAAATTCTCGTTTCACTTGTCTCTCTCGTTAAAATAATAAATGTAGGAAAACGGGTACGTAGGCCTCTTTATATAGGGTCGTCGATCCCGAAATATTGAGCGCGCTGTAGTCGGGAATAGATAACGAAGATTAAGAACCCAAGAAAAAGAATGGGAGAGAAAAAAATTAACACACACTAGACCCGCAAGTGCAAGTGACAGGCGCAGTTTATCTCGATTCTACATTTTTTTTTTGATAATCTGATACATCCGTCCCAGAAAGGCTCGGAACTGTATATATTTAGTTTTAGGCGAGAGTAGTGGTATACTGAAAAATGACGCCAATGCGGATGCTCTGAGGAATCATGAAACTTTAATTATTGCAGGATAAAAAAAAATGGCTGTGACTTAGGTAAGGTTAAGCCCAGGATGCGAAGCATACTAGCCTTTATTTTAGTTGTTGAACCACTGTTTAGCTTGGTGAACTGCTGTTGCTTGGCTATATTTGGTTCGGCTAGACGAAGAAACAACTCATGCGTTACTCTGCTTCGCCTTGGACGCCCCGCATTGGACGCGGTGAGCGTCGAGCAACGCAGCGTTCGTCGCGGCAACGAAATGTGCGCCTGAGCAAGCGACGCACGCCTGAGCCTTAGAAACAGCTCGTTTCTAAGGCAACACCGCATTCACTAGAGGCGCTTTTGTACCGCTTTGAAGCATCGTACTCGTGGCTCAGTGGTAGCGTCTCCGTCTCACACTCCGGAGACCCTGGTTCGATTCCCACCCAGCCCGTCTTGCAAGAGTTGAGCCAAAGCCACTTCTCCTCTGTCGTGACGTCACGGTGTGACGTGGTATTCAAGGCGACACCGCCGCGCCTGAGGAGCTGGGTTGAGCCCTCGTAATATGCTTCGCATAAAAAAAAAAAAAAAAAAAAACGCGTCGAGTGGATGCCGTGGCGCAAACGCTCCCGAACTTGGCGTCGCGCAGCGATTCGCGTGGGCGTTTCGTTCGCCCAAGTGTGAACCGTCTGCGCGCGCGCCGCCGAGTGTGACAAGCGAGCTTTTCCGTTGCCAGCGTGGCCTCGGTGGCGTTTAGTACATCATGCAAAGTGTTCGGGTTTCCACTGAATGCAGCGTTGGCGTTGAGTGATGAGATCGCTGGGAATGTACTGTCACGCAAACGGAACTCTATAGTAGCATACACGCTTAAGCAATCAGCAGTTGGAAACCAAGGCACACGGACCGCGCGTGGTTGTTACTCCGCCAGCCAATCACAGAAGCAAAAGAAATCCGTCTTCATGCGACCGTTTCAAAATGGTGTCGTACTTGATACCTCCGGAGCCTCCGTCTGCTGTTCTTGAAGAGTCTTTTCAACGGCGTAAACGTTGAGGTGTGCAACAGACCTGGACAAAGTGTGTGGAGTCTGAGCGTTTCACTTTTCAAAAGTCCGCGGTGCAGTTCATTTCACTGCTGACCCAGTTTTACTAACAAAACTTCACTGCCAACTGGAGTGACAATGGATAGTTGCAGCGAAGGAAGCGTTTAATTTCGCTTGAATAAGAAATTAGGCTTTCACCGTTCCACCATAACCGACGAATGAAAACGTATAAAATTACACGCTTATAAATTTATTTTTGTGCTTACCGCCTTATTTAGGTAACAGTAAAAGTTTGAAGTACGAACTATTTGCAGCCTCGCTGAGGAGCAATGGCTGGCGGTTATGAGGGCGTTGCAGAAATTAGTTTTTATCCGACTACAGAAAACAACTTCTTCAGTGGACTCACAAGTGAACTTTAGAAGTGATGAAAAACCAACCGCTTGCTATCCAAGAACGCGTTTAACATATACAGTCGAATGTTTCTACAACAAACGCCTTCATACAAATTGCTTGTATAACGAAGGAATAATTATGTCCCGCTTCTATTGCGGGTGGGCAAAATGATGAAAAACCAACCGTTTGCTGTCCAAGAACGCGTTTAACATATACTGTCGAACGCTCCTACAACAAACGCCTCTATACAACGAAATTACTTGTATATAACGAAGGAATACTGTCCCGCTTCCATCGTCGGTGGTGCGGATCGCGAACGCTTATAACGAAGTTACATGTATAACGAATTATTTCGGAGACCCCCAAGTACTTCGTTATAAAGGCGCTCGACTCTACTTTGGGAAGTTGTTAGTTGTGGGACAATATGTCGTGCTGTGTTTGATGACTGTGTGTGATCACTGTATGTCATCGGTGGTGCTGCCGTCACCACACCGTGCTTTACCGGTACGCGGGGGCCAACAGGTACTTCGGGCGCAACTTCCTCAAGGACCAGTTAGGAATTACGTGCAGCGTCCGAGGCGCAACGTCTCATCGATCGCGTCTCAAGAACGCCAGCTGCCACAGGCGAGGAATGGGCGAACGCTCACCTTATATACCGCCGTGCCGCCGTGCGGTATCACCGGTACGATCGCACGGTGGTTCCTTACCGCCGTGCTGTTTTCAGCGTTGCCTTTCGGACAATATTCACGATCGGCTCACAAGAACGGTTATACACTCACACAAAGTCGCGGTTAGTAAGGGACATGCGAGTGTAATATTAAGTTAACCCTTTAAGGAGAACCTTTTTCAAAAATGCAGGATGCTTCTAAAGGACTACGACCCTTACATAAACACATAAAGCTATATAGTTAGTATAATGTAACTGACAATCCTTTGAAGACCGCATATTCGGATATTGTGGCAGACTTTGAATAACAGTGAATTGAAGTAAACTGCAAGGAATAGTGCGGAAATCGGGAACATTATGGCTGAGCCATAATGGATTACTCTCTACGACTGAATTACGCGTGCCACCCGCCTTTGACTTTGCAATCTCTGAACAAAGCTTTCCACGACAGAGAAATGCCTTCGTGCCTCTTCTGCGGCTTTGGGTTGCTGTGCGCCAGGTCTCTCGTTCGATTCCCTCCCCCCAGTGTTCTGCATTCTGCGACCCGACAAACGGACTCCGGATTGATTTCGACTACACGGGAACTCGTAAAAGCAATCTTAAAGGGACACTAAAGGGAAACAATAAATCAGTTTAGACTAATGGAGCATTGTTTGAGAACCCTGCAGGCAGTTATTTCAAAAAGATCGTTTGATTATTAGATGAGAAAATGAAGGTCCAAGTATCAGTATTTGAATTTCGCGCTGGAACCCCAGCGCCGGTACGTCAGCGTGGCGTCAGGGATTCCGAAGTATGTTTTCGCAGTTGGGCCGCGTTGGCTGAATAAAGGTTCCCGAAACTTACCATGTTTAATATTTGGTTCCTTTAGAACACAGTGTAGTCAATCTGTACCGCTATATATAATTAGTAGGCCCTAGAAGATGCCATCAAAATCCTTGACGTCACAGCCCCCAGGTGCGGGAACTCAAGTAGGCGTCGCCACTCGTATTTCGTTCTTGCGCTTTTTCTGGCTTACCAAACGTCTTATTGTTGTAAGAGTGGTGTTTATGGTGTTGTACAACGGTAATTTACTGATGCAGAAGAAATCATTTTTCACTTTAGTGTCCCTTTAAGTGCACGGCCGATTTTGTATCCCCCTGCCGCTCCCTCCCTATTTAGATGACCAGGGCGAATGACTGCAAAACGACTGAGCCAGACGCGATGGGTCAAACAATTTTGGCACGCAGCGCCGTATGGCAACCCCCGCTGGTTTCACACGCGATGTTTCATCACTCGCTTCGTTACGTCAGTTTTGTTCCTGCGGCGCGAGGGTCTGGCTCAATTAGTGCGAGTTCGCCAGAATGCGTGGCGCCGAGCCAGACGCTCTCGCTGCGTGTATACGTATTGCGCTGCGTGCTGTTATGTGGAATATGACACCTTGATATCTGCAGCGCACAAAAGGAGCCACGACGTTTCCTGTGGTTTAACTTGGCGCTGCATTCGTTCAGCTACCATATATGAACCCGCCGTGGTGGCCTAATGGATTTGGCGTTGCGCTGCTATAAGCTCTGTAGAGGGCGGGTTCGAATCCCTGTCGGGATGGCTGCATTTAGATTGGGGCGAAAAAGGGTTACGGACTGGATTCCTAGGGAAGGGAAGCGTAGCAGGGGGCGGCAGAAAATTAGGTGGGCGGATGACATTAAGACGTTTGCAGGGACAACATGGCCACAATTAGTACATGACCGGGGTAGTTGGAGAAGTATGGAAGAGGCCTTTGCCCTGCAGTGGGCGTAACTAGGCTGATGATGATGATGAAATGCAAAAATATATATATATATATATATAAGAATAACGCCCGTGCACCATGCGTTGGGTGCATGTTAAAGAACCCCAGATGGCCAAAATCAAGCCGGAGTCCTTCAATACGGAGTGCCTCATTATTGTGTCCTAGTTTCGTACGTGAAACTCCAGAATTTTAGAGCGCAGCTCTTAGGGGTGCCAGTTCCTGCGTTGAGCGTCGGCGTCCCTCGCCGTAACCGAGCGAACGAGCACAGCGAACGACGAAAGAGTGAAGGATGAGCGCAGCGAGGGATAAAAGACGGCGATTGCAAAGAGCGCGAAGAGCAAAGCGGAGGAGAAGGGTATTTATGGCGGAAGCGCGAGAAGAAAAGCGTGGTGTCGCCCTCTGCGGCGACGACCACTGCGAGGTGGCGCCAGAGTAGCGCGCCGTCGTCTGTTCACGGATGACGTCATCGATAAGGCATGCGGCGAGCGCGTCTGTTCAGCGATGCCATACATGGAGACAAAGCGCTGCATGAGTGGAGGTCTGTCTACGACGGCCGCTGTGAATCGCGCCGCGCGTCACCCACGCGCTGCCTCTCGTGATCTCCCGATTGGCCAGGCAGTCGCACCACACTATGCTCCGTTTGCTATGCGCCGCACGAGGCAGATTGTCCGCGCCAGCCACGATACTCACAGCGTTCTCTTCCTAATATAAACCGTGTACTTATATGATCATAACACAAAATACTGACGCGCATATTTTCACGTATGGAGCAGCGCTCAAACGTCGCAATAGGAAAAGTCGTAATCGCCGGTGATTTTCTTTATCACGGGAATGATGGGTATGGCGCCTAGATTTACCTAATCATCGTGCTTGCGGCACCAGACGTCCTTGTAGGGTTATTTATCAATCTTTCCGTTCCTCTGCGGCCATGGCGTCTGCGTGGTGACTGCGAGCCTCGCATCGCTTGTCAAATTTATGTTCCTTTTCTGCCGCAGTCATCGCAGCAGAACGCCTGCATGGGACATCACTTCGCCGAACCACAAGGTTAACGCAGCCTTGGCATGACGTCAGCACTTTTCCGACCGATCAGCAAGGTCCGGAGGCACCGACGCTTTTTCCTCTCCGCCAGTGACCTAGTTCCCCCTCCTTTGCAGCCCTTCCACTTCCCTAAGGTGGTATACCCTCTCCTCGTGCAATCGGCGGAGTAAGTCTGGCCACCGACCCAGGAACACAATGGAAAGAGTCAAGGAAGGCTGTTAGATTTAAAAGACCCAAGCTGCTAATTCCGCTAAGTTGAGATGGTTTCACGGAGCACAGTGATGAAACTGCATGCTAGAAACTCGCGCACTGTCAATGTAGAGCGCGTAGCGGCATTGTGGTGATGTGTGATGCTAAATATACCGCACAGCGCCACGACAAATTGTGTATCCCTCGCCCCGGTGCAGGATAGCAAACCGGAAAGGGTGCGAATAATTAAAACCGCACCTAAAGTGACGCGTGTCTTCTCACTTGGTCCCGCGTCCCGCGTTTAAGATTCGTCCCGCGTTTAAGGCAGTCCTGGGGATAGGGGGCGCTAGTGGTTCTAAAGAGACCACCGCAACCCATCGCCCCGTCCTAAAGGGGACGCTCGTAACATCTGTCTATCCATCCATCCAGGCGAAGAGAATACGAGTGAATGCGGATAAGCCGCTTGCGCGCAGGTTAATGCAGGCGGGTCCTTTAAGTTATGGGGAAGCCTGTCCCAGTGTAAAGGTCCAACGCTGGCCACATTTGTTGGGTAACGTTGGACAAGCATTGCGCGTAACTTGGTCTTTCCAATACGTGTGCTTCCGGGGGGAAGCGACGTAATGTATAGTAGTAGACGCCCTTACGAGTACTGACTGGACGGTACATGTGCAGACGTCTTCCAGACGACGTTGCTTACCTGTAAATTTCTTTCTTTTTTTCGTCTGCGCATGCGTGGCTTGCCGAGTGACGAGATTAGAAAACCATCAGAGCGCGGAATAGTTTCGCTTGAGGCGTGGTGGGGACGTTTGGAGTTTTCTGGGAGGTGCCTTCACTTCGCTGCGAAGTTAAAGATATAACGATTATCGTGATGAGCCTGCGGACGTCTTGCAGCCGAGAGTTTAGCAACGGTCACACGCACAAATTTACATACTGGCAGTAAACAGTGTATATGTATGACCTTTGTATTGTATTGTGTGTATCGTATTGCGTGGACCCTTGTACGAGCGCGCCTTGCCTCCTATTGAGTTGCTGAGCTTGACAGCCGCGTTAGCGGGGCTTTCGGACGGGAGTATAGGAGAACCTTGCATTGCATTGCTGTGTCTGCTTCTATATAACGCTCTGTGATCTATAGATCTATTCATGGCCGTGAGATATCTGGCGTATTCCACGTCGCTGCCCGGAGATCATTTGTCAGTGACAGATGGTTGCCATCTTAGAGCCAGGACACATGAAAGTGGCGCGTGCTTGCTCGAGGACGCCGATCGGAAAAGTTGAGCTTCGTCCACATTCAACATCAAGAAAGGAGGAATCCGATTGTGCAAAGGTATCCGACGGCGGTTTTCAGTACACACGGAGCCCAGAGACACTCGCACTTGCGAGTGAGGAATGAACGATCATTTCGCCTCGTGGAAGGCAATCAAAATAATGGAGTCCGGTTGGTGTCAAAACACCAAAGGAGAGGCCAGGAGTCTTAGCACAAGAGCATCCGGTTGTGGCCTTATGGATGAAGAGTTTCGAAGACAACTCGTACTTATGAGTTCCAGAAGGGCTGTGGCTGTCACCGAAAAAAAAAAAAGAAAGACGCGAGTTTTGACAGCTCCTTTCTGGTCGGTACTATGAGACGTCTTCAAGACGTCTTCAACGCGCACAACAGCATGGCCTTTTGTGTGTGTGTGTGTGTGTGTGTGTGTGTGTGTGTGTGTGTGTGTGTGTGTGTGTGTGTGTGTCGCGTTCTTTCAATCACCGTATATAGGGGAGGTGGGTTGGTGGATGACCTAACGGGGCCCGCTTTTCGAACACCACGCGCATTCTTCAAATGCATCCGGCACTACGCAACGCGCTGTGGCTGCCGTCGTGTCACGACAAAAAAAAAACGTCACCGGGGGACAGCTGGAAGAAAAGTACGACAGAGCTTTCTTTCTTTCTTGATAAATGTCTGCCAGCTATCGCGGGCGACCGTTTCGGGGACTTTCGATTCTTTTTTTTTTTGCTTTGTTTGTTGACATTCTTTCGGCAGCGGTCGTCGCGCAACAACCGCCGTCAGTGTGAAATGCGCGGAGCACGCGAGCTAGCACGCGTATATATCATCGCGACTCTTGAACAAGACGGATTCTCCGGCGTCGTCTCGTCTTACCGGACCCTCCTTCCTCCTCCACTATACTCTGCTTGCCCACAGCGGGGGCAGACGGGAACGCCACGGATTGACGCTTGATGCTTGACTGATGGCACGTCCGTCTATACACTGCCCTCCCCCTTCCCCCTCCCCCTCCCCTTTCCTTCCCCCTCCCCCCAAGAGGCCGAGACAACGCCAGCGGGATCAAGTGTGGAAAGTCGCTCTCTCCAGTCTATCCGTCGCCATTCAGCGCGTGGGAGCAGCAGCTATCGGACTCCGCGGGGAGATCCGGAACGCTTTCACATTGATTGGGGCGCCCCACACCCCCCTCCCCTAGTTTGGCGCTGTGTTGCCGTGCCAGTACACAACCAGCTTCTCCTGTCTCTTGATTGCCCTCTCCCGTGATTTCCCCTCTCGTGATCCGAGACGCGGCCCGTTTCATTCCTCCTGTATAGAGTGCGTTCATTTTCGCGGACCTTTTCGCTCTTGATTTTTTTGTTTTTGTTTGTTTCCCGCCAGCCGGTTCGTCATATTGCGCGCTGACGTGCGCTGGATCGGGTAGACGGATGCTCTCCGGTGCCCGCGGGCCTTACCGTGTTAGGCAATGGGAGAGGTGCGACGTTCTCTGCGTTGGCGGTGGATGAGTTTTGTGACGCCGCGTGGTATATGACCGGGAACACCTGCATTGGCATTTTTTTTTTAGCGCAAGTGCTTTATTTTTCTTCACATCATCATGGTTATACAGATATCTGGACCGATAGCCAGGGAAGTCTAGTTCCCGGTCCAGTGTCAAATCAAAACAGACAGGTCAGGTGCAGATTTTAACAGCAGAGCATTTGGGAGGCTCGTAGCGGTTCGAGGATATACGCCGAAAAATAAAAGTGTAGGACGAAAGCAAACGTTTAGCCGGAACGGTATGTATATTTGTGCATATTCACACGTGAGGTCGTAATCCTTATACGTCACGAATTGCTTGGACATAAATTCGATGATTCACAGGACTGCCCACAGCTTGCTTGGAGACAAGTGTACACGTGGATGATGAGATCTTGCATTCTAAGAGGCGCTGACTAGCGCCTCGGGTTAGATGCATAAACAAAGTTGATTTCGTCTGTTTCACGTGGTAGCGATGGACGAGAACAAGGGGCACCGAGGGACACGATTTTCATTAGTCACAGCCACATGACGACGTAGTACATTGGTTGGAATGTTATTGTTCTAGATTTTTTCACAAAGCTAGGATGGGAGTGGTTCGGTCCGCGCAGCGTAACACAGGAATGACGGAAACAAGAGCACCACGGAAAAATTGAAATTTATTGGAGGAATTCAGCAACATATAATAGCAGTGCACAACAACAGCAACAATAACAACAAAGGAGCTGCAAAACAGGCAAGTGTTTCTAAAGTGATGTTTCGACTTAATTGTTAAAGAAATTTACTTTGAATTTGTCTGGTTGGTTTTTTAATCCCACATGATGACACTTGACGTCGGCATGCGATTTTATACGCTGGTTGGTCTTTCGAGACACGAACGTACGTCTCTGCACCGTATACTCCTCTTAAACGTCGGCCACACAAGCTATACCTTCTGCGCAAACCGCAATTGGTGCGATTCGCCACTGTATTAGCGCGAGCGATGTTTGCGATGACTTGCATCACGTTTTGTGCGTCTTGCTCGCGATTGGCTGCCGCAAGCACAGCGTTCGTCACCAAACCTCCTTTAAATTTACGTGGCAGTGTCCTTCAAGCTACGTCATAGTCTTGGGCCTTGGAGCGGCGCTGTTACACTCGCGGGAAAAAGCAGTGTGCAGATGAAGGGACAGTTACGGGCGCCGGGGGTGTCTGCACGTACGTTACTCCGCCAAGTATTCTGGACTACTTCGGATTCCGCCATGTAGCATCGAATCCCGTACTATCGCCATTATGAGCCGACCGGACACGCCGTGTATATACATACAGCAGCGACTATTGGCCAATGAGAGCTGACAAGATGGTGGAATTTGACCATTAGGAGCCCGGTAATGTTTGAACGCACTTTTGAATGCAGGGCTAGAACAGAGAGAACAAACGCTATATACTATCATCTATCGCAAGACTTCTTAGACAAGTCCAGCACTAGACCAGTTCATACTATACGCTTGTTGAGAGTCTTTGGCGTTTTGTTCTGTTCTTTCTGTCCCTGACCGCATCTGTTGTAAGTTGCGCTAGAATCCCCGAGGAACTCGCAAGCATGCTCTGTTGGGCTAGTTGCACTGTCTCGTTTTTCATGTTGTCCCATCTCTGCGCTCCAGCGATGGCACCGAGGAACTTCTTAATTTGAGAGGCCATGTGACAGGGTAGGACTACACTACAAGGGGTAACTGAACCTGCTACGTGCGTAGCTTTCCTATGAATTGCTCTTCCATTTCCATCTTTTTGTTTCCTCTTCCTTCCTGAAGAGTATGTAGGCAGGCGTTGTACCCCTTCCGGGTGGCAGTTGCTAGCCTGCTCCTCGCTTTCCCTTTCGTCCGAAGTGTACGCATGTTTTCAAACAAAATGATAATAATACTTCCGTGCCTAGTTCGTGTTGCCACCAGATGCATTCATATACTCTTCTCAAAGCCTACCGGTCTTCCGCGCAGTAATCTTTCTGTTCCACTCATTATTGTATTTCGTTCCTCCTTCCGTCGTCTCTTATTCCATTTACCCCATTTTGTCCCATCACGAACGGTAGTCAGCCAGTCTAACTTCATGGTATTTCCGTCTCTTTTCTAGCGACTCCGCACGTCGTTGCTACTGTATTGCTCGCCAGTTTTTTCTGACTATATATTTTGTGTTTCCGGTCGTCCTAACGTCATCACCGTATATATTCAGCAGCTGCGCGGCGCCATGAAATTACATTTTACGCGCTAGATTCAGGTAGTCATACAGCTGTGCTCAATGCTGCTCTCCTCCTCTGTCTCTTATAGCTGCGTACCTGTATTCACAGGGTCGAATAATCTAGCGCAAACCCCGCCATCGGGCATCGCCGTCTACCCCCTCCCCGACATTTCTTAACGGTCCACAAACATTTTGTCGGCTGGCTGCAGAATTCATAGAGCGGGCTCCCAAGAGTACTGCCTGTGAAACCGTGGATTGGGAGACCTAAACAAGCACTACGTACAGCTGCCCTCACCTCAATTACTGTCTCGCTGTTTACTCCTATTCATTGTACCTCGTTTACTCCTCGTTTACTCCTCGTTTACTCCCCTCGTTGGCTCCATCTCGTTGGCTCCACCTCGTTTACTCCCCCTCGTTTACTCGCTGCACCATGGCCTCCGAGATCTGATGGCAAAACACTGAGGGCGCTGGATATCTCCAAAGCCATGTCTGCGCCTTCAACTTTCCGAGAGCGCCCTCACAGAAGACACAATGCTGATACACCGGACAGTCGGGCTTGGCAAGCAGCCCTTGGACTTTCGTA
Organism: Dermacentor albipictus; assembly: GCF_038994185.2. Classification (NCBI taxonomy): domain Eukaryota; kingdom Metazoa; phylum Arthropoda; class Arachnida; order Ixodida; family Ixodidae; genus Dermacentor; species Dermacentor albipictus. The sequence continues at coordinate 29,889,497 of NC_091827.1, forward strand.
CGAGCAGTTTAGCTTGACGTAAGTGCTTTAATTTTTCTTTGCGTACATTCCAGTACTGTATGGATGGATGGATGGATGGATGGATGGATGGATGGATGGATGGATGGATGGATGGATGGATGGATGGATGGATGGATGGATGGATGGATGGGTGGGTGGGTGGGTGGATGGATGGATGGATGGATGGATGGATGGGTGGGTGGGTGGGTGGGTGGGTGGGTGGGTGAGTGGGTGGATGGATGGATGGATGGATGGATGGATGGATGGATGGATGGATGGATGGATGAATGGATGGATGTAATGTTATGAGCGTCCCCTTTGGAACGGGGCGGTGGGTTGCGCCACCAAGCTCTTGCTACTCTACTGCCTAATATCTTACCTAGGTGAAACAATGAAAAGAGAAAAAAGAAAACACTATGAACTACCACGCCCTTTGAACTAAACTGTCGTGAACTGTGAACTGAACTGAACTATGAACTGTCGCCTGCCGCGCAAACGCCGCCTACCGGCCGCTCGCGCATGCGTATTTATGTGGGGAATGCACAACCTGATGTTGTCTGTTTTATTTTTCTTTATCCAGTTGACTGTTCGCCCTAGTATGCCGAAAGTCCTTTATTGCGGAAACGCTTTCGAATAACCTTGCGTCAGTTTATTCATCTAGCAAGCGAGTTTGTGGAGAACCCGGCGACAAACCAAACACTAACATCTTGTAAAATTTGACTTTCAGTCATCTAATCCGTACGGTTTAAAATGCTCATGCGGCCTTGTTATGGACTCTCGCACTAGTGGTTTTTGTGACCGAGTCTGAAAGTTGCGTCGCGTTGCGTCGCGTTACTGTATGCATTCTTTCTCTGCATTTTTAATCCCTGCTCTCCTTCTCTCTTCTTCTCTCCTTCTCCTTAATAATTCTCTCCCCTATCCTTGTTCCCAGAACAGTGTAACCAGCCGTAATTAACATTGGCTAACCACCCCGTCTTTCGCTCTTTTTCCTCTTCTTTTCATTTACATGCTGCTCGGTACTGCGTAACAGAAACAAGCAGCAGCCATCACAACTATAGTACATAAAAGCGTCATGACCGATAGCCGACGTTAGTGAGACGCATTAATTCGCTGCAGTAAGGAATTTCTCTAGTCATACACTTCTCTAGAGTATACAAAGTCCAGGGAAAATTCCGAAGCTTCAAAATGTGTGTGAGTGTGTTTTCTTTAGTCTAACACTTTAACAGTTGACCTAATGACCCCAGTCGCTGGCTGTCGAGCACACCGAGTACCCCCCCCCCCCCCCCCTCCTGTCCTATTTTCTTTTATTTTCGTTTATCTCGCTTCGCTTCGTCGGCAATGCCGTTTTGTTTCTCTCTCTGTCTTTTTTTTGTTTCTTGCGATTAGATCTCGTCACAGTGGCGGGCCAGCGTTCGTGCCCCTCAGCTTACGTCACAGCCCAGGCAGCGAGAGCCACCGCGAGGGCAACAGCGGGCCGTCTCCCGCAACAACAACAATTGCAGTGACCTCGACCGTGATGAAACAAAAATTCGCGCCGTCGCTGCTCGAGGCGCCCCTCGATGCTAAAGAAAGAAGCCACGGTGACAACACAGCCCGCGTGCACACACACACACACACACACACACACACACACACACACACACACACACACACACACACACACACACACACACACACACCGGGGCCAGAGGAAGGGAGCGTTTGTAGAAGGAGAGGAGGAGATTTGTTGCGCGCGTAGGGAAGGGATACGTGAAGCAACTCGGGCGACCCGTGAACAGCATGGGACGCTGTGGCTGTGGCTATGCGGGGCGCGAAAAGTAGGTCTGGAGGAGACGAGGTTAAGACGGCGGGGTTGCGCTCGTGGCCCGGGCAAGCCCGCGCAAGTGTGTGGGTGTGTCTATAAGCGGATGTCGCGTAATTCTTGGCACCGAGTCCACGATTTCGAGAGAGGAGAGCTCGCGCGCGCGAAGGGAGGAGTTGGAGCGTGTATGTGTGTGTGTGTTAGAGTCTATTGGCGTGAAAGAAATAACGTATAAACGCTCATCCTTCCGGTATCGTTCAAATGTCTTAATAGAAACACTCGTAACCCATTGAAAAATAGTTTCAACTATCCACCAATACACAACCTTTATGGGAGAGACAAGGCTAACGAGGTCAATGGCTAATGAGGTCAATGGCTAATGAGGTTAATGGCTAATGATGTTAATGGCTAACTAGGTTAATGGCTAACGAGGTTAACGCCTGTAGACAGGGAGGTTAAGGAGACAGTCCAGTTTGTTACCTGACGCGTGAGAATATAGGTGGAGTGAAACAGCATAAGAGACGACAGGAATTAAGATCAACTTATATAGTGAACCAGACAAGGTGCGGCGCGTGTACAGCCGGGCGCTCGAGTCTTGTCACCTTGAAGTGTCCTACATGAGCTCATGTGGCTTTCTAGCCTTATGAGCTTTGAGGCCTGAGGCAGATCAATACATAAAAACAATGTAGCAGAAAATACAAACATTGATGACCGCCTCGTGTTGATTATCACAATGATTTCCTCGCTACGGTACATGGCCGCAATGGGGGATTGGTGAAGAAACGGGTTATATACATCTTGCACCAACGCCAAACTATAACTCTTTGGGATGATCGCCGCTCCTTGATGACAGCTATGATTTCCATCATCATCATCATCATCAGCCTGGTTACGCCCACTGCAGGACAAAGGCCTCTCCCACATTTCTCCAACAACCCCGGTCATGTAGTAATTGTGGCCATGCCGTCCCTGCAAACTTCTTAATCTCATCCGCCCACCTAACTTTCTGCGGATGTTCACTGACAAAGCGGTATCGGCCAGGAAGAGTGTCCGCGGGTTGATTGTGATTATGGTTTCCACACAATAGCACATGCCTACATCGGGCGATTGACCAAGAAGCAGCCACTGCATAATAAATGTGAGGAAATAAAGAAACACTATAACCAATATAGGAGTTGTCACATGATTGCTTAGCACGGGTGCTTGAGAGCACCTCCGCGATCGCGTATTTCTTTTAGTGCAAGGATGCAGGAACATATGGGAAAATGTATGGCACTTCGTTACCCGCTTTTCGCTTCACGTATATTCCAAAATGGGTATTGGGCCTGCTTATATTCTTTCAGTTAAGCGGTTGTTAAGTATACTTTACTGCTTTTAATCTGCTGTAATAGTTTATAAAGCCTATCCTTTACTTGCGAACAAATTTATGCGGCAGTGAGGGGACGGCTATGTGGGCGGAGCTTTTTTGCAAACCTGTTACTGCGCGAGGCAGTCCGGCAGTGTTTTACGGCGCTTTTGGTTTCTTGGGGCACATACGGAATCGCCAAATCAGCTTAGCTTCCATGCGCAATAGTTTCGCGTTTTCACAGAAAGCGGAAGAGAAAAATAGAAACAAAAAGTAAATATTGACACTCAGAGGTGCACTATTTTGTCTCAGTTTGGGGCTCCAAGTGAGTTTTATCTTTTTTCTTTCCCGGCTTAAACGTAGTCTGATGAGAATGTGGGGGACTATTTTCAGGAGCGCTCCCACTTACGCGCGCGTTGCCTCCATGAACTGTTCCCTTGATTGCCGCTAAAGAGTAGTTCGCGAGTACATATAGCCCTTCTATTTGGTGGTACTTTAAGATCCCGCTAAGCTTGTTTTGATGAGCTCCGTACATATCGTGCGAGACCGCATTGTACTCCTCGCCCTTCATCCCTTCTTGCTACCTACACCCCTTGCTACCTACCCGGCTTTGCTACCTACCTCCCCTTGCCACCTACTTCCCTTGCTACCTACCCCGGCCTTTCTACCTGCATCTCTTCCCTTGCTATCTACCTCCTCTTGCTTCCTACCTCCCCTTGCTACCTACCTCCCCTTGCTACCTACCCCCGCCTTGCTGCCTACCTCCCCTTGCTACCTACCTCCCCTTGCTACACACCTCCGCTTGCTACGTAGCTCCCCTTCCTACCTACCTCCCCTTCCGCTGCCACCCGTTCGGCGTGAAAACACACGCGTCCCGCAGCAGCAGTCGCGGCTAAATTTGTCACCGCTGCGGCCGCCAATGCCAGTGCGGTCGAGAGACCGAGTGGTCGCTGTTGTCGTGCATGTCTGACTCACATGGCCGAAAGCGAGCCGAGTTAGACGAGCAGTTTGTTTACGTTCGGTTGGCCGTTCCAGCACTGCGCGATCAGCAGGCGTCGCGCGAACAGGATGGCGCCTGCAGCTTGCGTAATCTATGCACCACACATTTGCGCACGTGCCAAAGTGCCCCGCATGGCGCGATGTTTTCAAATAAGCATTCGACAAACGATCACTTGTTTTCGGCGAGTTGGCTCGGTTTGTTCACTTCTTCGGGCATGCGGTCATCGTTACCTCAATGCAAGAAAAATAAAAACAAAAATTTTATAGCTGTAGGCGCCATTCAGAGGTAAGGGGTAAGTTGAACTCGGAGAGAGCTAAAGCTGGCCGGATGACAACGAGGGGAAACGAAACTACGACACCCAGTGGACGACTATGCAATGGCAACATCAGCAACGGCTCATACCCCCGTAAGCTGTGGCTCATACGCCCTTAAGGCAGAGGCTGAAAACGCTCAGCAAAGTGAAGCGAACAGTACACACATTCATTGGAATCATGCACACGCATACAGCGTACAAAACAGCGTGCGTTTCAATAAAGGACGAGCTCAAAACAAGGATCTGTCATCATCAGCAATGGTGAGAAATGGCTCCTACCCCCTTAAGGCAGAGGCTAAGAGCACTCAGCGAAATGAAGCGAACAGTGCATGCATATATTGGAATCATGCATACTCATGCATACGCATGCAGCGTACAGAACAGCGTACATTTCAATAAAGCACAAGCTCAAAACCAGCATCTGTCGTCGCCAGGAGTGGCTCATACGCTCGTAAGCAATAGTTCATACCCCCCTAAGGCAGAGGCTATACAAGCGCTCAGCAAAGTGAAGCGAACAGTACATACATTCATTGGAATCGTGCATACAACATACAGAAGAGCGTACGTTTCTATAAATGACGAGCTCAAAACAAGCATCTGCTACCATCAGCAATCGCTCATACCCCCGTAACCAATGGCTCATACTGTTAAGATCGGCCTGTTGAGGTGCAAGTTTTGCCAGCCAGGTGCGAGAGCGGCGTCGACTTTTCCTGGAAAGCTACCGCCACCCTCTAGCCACACGGCGTACGCCACACGGCGTACTTACGGTGTTATGGAGATCAACGGCATAAAAACGTACCTTCAAGCGTACTCCCTCAACCTCCGTCGCATTCATTACGATAATCAACGCCTTGACAAAATGAGGCACTATTCCTTGCCAAGAGTAGACCTTTTTACAGAAAGTCTATGTAATGACTCGCAGACGAAACCAGCATGCTTTCTAAAATGTTTTACCGCCGTAGTATTCGAACGTCAACGGCCAGGAAACACATCGATACCAATAGGCTGTCGGCTGTCGGTGGTTAATCAAGTACAAAAACCTTGACGCTATGACTAAAAAGCAGCTTCAACAATCAAATTAAAAAAAAAATCAACTGCCTATTTGCCTGAAGTAAAAAAAAAAACATGCTTAGACACCTCGATTGTTTATGTCAATGGTTTGTGTAAAGTAAAAAAAAATCAGCATGTTCAGCGCCCCTAGCAGAAAAGGCACAAATTAAAGTATGCGACCAAATTACAGTAGCTCCACTTGCGCGCTTACGCTGAAACACACCTCGATTGATTTTTCGCCCTCTGTTGCCACTTACTGAACTTGAGAGTGTGCGGGGCCTGTGCGTACTTCACAGACAACAGAAGAACCTTACCACGCTCTGAAAAATTATATGTTCCTCCACTTGGGCGCAAGTTACGTGGGACACTGGGTATTTGAGACGTCGTGGCGGTACAAGTATCCTGTCGCATGCGCACCACTTTATAGCGCCTTTTTTGCGAACTTGACGTCCCCGGATGTAAGCAACCCTTCCCGACGCGGATGTAGCGCGAAGCTTTTAAGCACGCGGGCGCTAGGAAACAAATCTCCAGCATTATTTCCGGCATGCAGCTGCCGGACTTTTGTCTCCAACGCCGCGTGACGCTCCCTCGGCGCCGAAATATTCGTGCTCCGTGTGTGTCTTGCACCTGCGTCGCGTGCCTGCCGTCGCTACGATGACTCTTCGACTCCCGTCACATTTGCCCATAGTCTGACGCTCGGCCGAGACGTTGCTCGGTGTTCTCGCCTCCGGTTCGGCGGAACGTCACTTTGTTAAGCTAAATACTAAAACCTCACCTTCGCAGCACCAACGCGTAAACAGCTAAGTTCACTTTGGTCACACAACACGCAAGCAAACAGACACACCGTTTGAGGCTCACGCAGGAGCTGACTGGCCATCCTCTGTTTATCGCCCTCCCTCCCTTTCCACCCCATTCCCTTCTGAATTCCCCAATATAGGCCAGTGCTCCCGCCTTTTCAATAGGAATATCATTCATTCGTAACTTATAACCAACTGGTCCAAATGACAGCTCTGACTGCAATCCGCCCGTTCCTGCATTATATCGGGCTCATTAAAATTATATTCTCATGCTTTAAGTGCCAGAACCACGATCTGATTATTTGGCGCGCCGCATAGTGAGGCAGCCCGGATCAGTTTTGACCACTTGGGGTCCTTTAACGCGCGCCCAATACACAGTACACGAGCGTTTTCTAGAGTTTGGAGGCCTACTGGTACACTGTTCACGTTCCATATTACGCTGTACGCCACATCACCGAGTGCTTAAGGTTTAACACGTTTCTTCGCAGAATATTACGTTATAATTACGCAGAAACAATCGAAGATGAATGTAGAAGTAAGCGAAGCTTCTTCTTATTCGGCCGTCTTGGACGCCATCGAGCTTCTAATCTTTTAGCCACAGCGTATAGCTCCACGCGGTGAAGTTATGCGTCACTTCACGTGACTATTCACTGATCGAGGGAATGCATTTTGAACCATCGCTATATCGTTAAACTGCGTGCGAAACACATAACAGCGTTTTCGTACGCCGCGACTGAGAGCAGATTGTGTATCCGCCGCGGCATGGATGACGTCATCACTGACGGAGCCAATCAATCGGCGCTGCATCCTACCCATACAAGTCTCCTCTCCACCTCATTTCTCTAAGGGCCTTCTCTCGTCAGTCCTCGTCCTACTTGCCTCCCCTCTCCACCCTCTCCACGTTTGTCGTCCACTTCACAGCACTTCCATTGAGACCTCAAAATCCGTCCCGCTCGATCTGTTAAGAAAGCCGCCGCTGCAAATATGAATAGTATTTCACACGTCGTCTTAGACTCAATTACTCCGACAAATGGAACGCTGTTCGCGAGATTCATCCTTCAAGTTCTCCTCAGCCCTCAGCGTAAGATCTCAATATTCACTTCCCATTCGTGGGGAATTCCGGGAAGTGCACTTCCCTGAATTCCAACGCATAGAACAACATTAAAGCACCTCCGTTTTTTCTAAGTAATTTCTAAAGAAATGTTTCTAAGCACGCTGCTCAACCACCATATTCTGTGGACAGCAAGGCAGTCTGCATCGCTTTCGACTTCGATGCCGTGTTCGCGAAGCTGTCTTTTTTTCTCGACTTCTTCAGGGTCGGAACTACGTTTAATAGGGCTGCGGCCCGTTCAGCTGTCTACTCAGCCGTCTGCGATGTGTGTATCCATACACAACCAAAGCAGAGCGTATAACTCGTGGTTGACAGACGCCAGGCGAACTTATTGTACGTGCTCGCCGGTCGACGCCCAGCCAGCGCCCACGCCCAAACTTCGTCGTCGTTCCTCGTGTTTATAACATGGCCTCTGAGATCGCGGCAGCGTGAACCGCGCGCTGAATATCTATGAGGCCATGGTTAGCGCTTTACCCTCGTCTGTATAGCGTCGTGCGGGGAGACTCGGCCCCGGCGCGCTACATCGCTTCTTAAAGGTCAAACGACGGCGCTGTTTATGTGTCCGCATTCGCAGCTGTTGTGTGCACACTCCCACCGTTGCAAAGAGGCGTCGTGTAGACAGACGCCTTGACGTGTATTGAAAGCCCGCTCCTTCCCTCCGCAGCTTTCTATTGTGCTTTAGTGACTCGGACGCCTGCAAAGTGAGTCACGCACTTTCAGTCTACCTTCCGTCTCGACAGGTAAACGATGCGACATTTGTACCCGTCTCTGAGGGTCGGGTATTGTGCCTGACGCTAAAAGGACAGAATTTGCGGAGAAGTTTTTGCTGTTTTGTTTACCAACTGCGAACGAATGGGAACAGTAGGCTCCGTTAGCTTCCTGTGAACCGAAGAAAACGCTGCGATTTAATGGCATTTAGAGTCATCTATCTTTTTTTTTACATACCTTTATCTTCGGACGTGAAAAAGGAACGCTTGGTCAAATACCATGCCGAAAGCAACACGTACATTAAGATGGGTCAAGCAAATGTCACCTCACGTTTGTTGTAGTAAGAGACCACGCTTATTTGCCTAAGAAGGGAGACGAAGATGCAACATCATGTGGTGGGTGTCCATGCTGATGCTACGCGATAAATTTTAGAGTGAACTCGCAGTATATGAAACTCCCTTCACGGGTGCATTCCGTCGTTTGTGACGCCACCATTGTCTATACCAAGTAAGTGCCAATTTACTTAAAAGCTGACGGTAAGAATACGGTTGAAGCACATCCATTCACTTCCGCGTGCATCTTACTTCATCAGAAGTCAGAAGTAATAAAATGTGAGGCAATACGTTGTAGTCAGGCGTCTAGTATACAGTGGTAATACATCGGACAATTGTGGCCAGATATACGACCGGTATTGGAAGCGCTTAGTGCTTGTCAAATAACGCAGATGAATAGCAAATGCAAATGCAAATGAATAGCAAATACTACATTGGCCATATATAGGAGAGGGTACATTGTTTCTATACATGCCCGAGATTGGCCGCGTTCACAGTAATGTTTGGGAATGAGACGAACAGATTTGTGTTAAGTGTACTCCTTTGTTCGGAATACATTTTGTAATTCTGAACATTTATGCTTACCCTCGGGGTATTTTAGAGCGGCGGGACAACACAATAAATACATACATGAAAAAAAAAAAACATATGAAAAAGAAACGTTATTTACTTTAAAGGGAATTTCAATGAAGGGAAAAATGGAATATAAGAACAAAATATGAACACAGTATCATGCAAGATAAAAGACAATAATAAATCTAACCAAAGCCAAAGTCAAAGGCCAAAGTGAAGGCCAAAGTCCAATATACTGGTAAGCGAAAACAAATTCGACATAATCAGCTGTAGTTCACATCTACGTAGTGCATGCGATGGATAAGTAGATCCAGTGGCGCGTACCCAGCGCACACACCCAGCAGCAGAAGTGAAACGTAATATTATATTGTACCATCACCGGGATCGGCCAGCAAAATAAACAACTATAGATACCTTGCCCGTCCGCCAAAAAGTGTTTGCACTGGGAGAAGAATGCATAGCGTTATATAAGGCAGCCTGTTCCACACAACGGACCACGTTGGCCCAGCATATGCCCCACATGGTTCCCGCTTTCAGTCCCGTCTGGGAATGAAAAAAAAAAATGGCTGTGGCTTAGCTAAGGTTAAGCCCAGGATGCGAAGCATACTAGCCTTATTTTAACGCGACAGCGTTATGGAGCTCGTGTAGCAGAAAAGCCGGTGTCGTCGGCGTCGGCGTCGGTTGCCTTAGAAACGAGCTGTTTCCAAGGCTCAGGCGTGCGTCGCTTGCTCAGGCGCACATTTCGTTGTCGCGCCGAACGCTGCGTTGCTCGACGCTCACCGCGTCCGATGCGGGGCGCGTAGTCGCTGCGCCGTAGCCCATTGTCTTACACCCCTTGGCGGGTCGACGGGAACGCTGTCGCGTTCCACTCTTGAAGGCGAAGCTTAAGCGTCCGCTTTGCAGCTGTTATGACGTCATACGGTAGCTACGCGGCCGCGCGCGGCGCAGCAAGGAAGAGCGTGGTTGTGCGGCTAGTATGCTTCGCATAAAAGAACGGCAAGTAATCGTATAGCCAATCGCTTTTGGAAACCGATCAGCGTCGGCCGCTACGCGTCTAGGCGCAACGGTGCGGCAATACCCGATCGCTCCCGCTCTCGGGGAGCTCGTTTCGCGAGGCAGGAAAACCGCGCGGCCGCTTCCGCAACACGAGTGCCTTTCTTTGTTAACCCGGCAACGCTCGCCGTAGTGGCGCTTCCCACGGACATTGCGTGGGAGGCGGCAATAATATTGTGCCGCCCGTTGGAGGTATACCGTACGATACCGCGTGTTGTTCAGACCGGAACGAAAGTCAAGTCAAGTCAAGTTTATTTAGAACATGTACAAAGTACAGTGTCGAAGGCCACCCTGGCAAGAAAGCTGTAAACATACAGCTTGACGAGGCCAGGGAGCCACCACCAGGCAACATCGGCATCACACACATCCGCAGTACAAACAGTAAGATTTCGTAAGTAGCTTCATTAATACAACACGTGGTATAAATCCACTTCCCTGGGCATGAATAGATCTTCATACATGCATAATCAGTACGAGCGCACTGAAATTCGGGTGAATAACATTAGCGCCAGGGGAATATGTACTGTTACACTCTAAAAGCGTGGGAGTGAGTGAGTGAGTGAGTGAGTGAGTGAGTGAGTGAGTGAGTGAGTGAGTGAGTGAGTGAGTGAGTGAGTGAGTGAGTGAGTGAGTGAGTGAAAAACTTTACTGACCTGTAGATTCGCTGGTCTTCTGCGGTCTTCAGATGGCTTCGTCCATATTCTTGCACGACGGTCGGTTGCCCTTAGTCCAGGGCTCCGCTGTATGCTGCTGCCAGTTGTGCTCGCCCAATCGGACCTTCTTGGTCGACCCGGCGATCGCGGGAGAGTACTCCCTCCCATTGCTCCGCACTCGGGTTTGGTATAACGGGTACCACGCCTATCTTCTGGAATGCCACGTTATGTGGTACAGCGTGGGTGTTTCGTGGATCATGGGCTGCATCATTTGCTGAATATCTGCTTTACATTTGGCGAAACCCTCGTTGCCTGCCTTGCGATGGGGCTTGGGTTTCTATACGGTTTGTGGCTGCGGAGGGCTGTTCGACCTAAGCTCTCGCACTGCCTTCGCTAGCTCTGCTATTTGGCGTTCTAGCTCCTTCTGCCTGGCGCGTGATATCTCTAATTCGCGTCGGGAAACTAATCTTGGGCGCGATTCAGAGGGAGCGTGAGTTCGATGTCACGGCAACCAAGTCTTGCCTCATTTCACGTTTGTCTGCGTGTGATCGTTTTCTGTCCTTCGTGTGCGTCCTGTTACAACTGCAACTTCGCAACTGCGTATGCAGAATCAAATCTTGTTCAATGCGAGTTAGTATGAGTCACAGTTTAAGTGATTCGAAGTAAGTGTAAGTGTAGTCTATTTATATGCCTAAGAGGGTCTAAGTGGTTGCAAATCCCGGTCCAATCCAGTCCTAGTGGTGTTTGGTTTAATAGTTGGTTATCATGTTTGCTACACGGTGACCTAGCCTTGCAGTCTGGGCCGGGAAGCTCAGCCTGAGGTTTTTTCTTTCTTTTTCTCGCTGTTCAGAATCAGTGGCGCTACCACGTGTTCGCCGGTTCAGTATCGCATCGATACGCGAGAAGGTGTGAGACCTTTCCTGAGCACGAAGAACCAGTCGCAGTCAATTCGACTATGTGTGACGGCCTGAGTCGCTCAGTCAAAGAGGCTGTGAGTCCGAGTCGATCGGAGTGATTCGAGGTAAGCGCAAGTAAATGTCGAGTAAATGTGTGGGCGTGAGTCGCGGGGAACTTTCAGCCGGAGTCAGCCCTATAGAGTGAATTCGGATGGATGAGCAGGTGTCGGAGTTATTCGAGGCGAGTCCGGGTTGGTGTGAGTCCGAGTCCGAACGAGCAGTGAGTGAGTAAAAAGTAATACCCTTGTGCCTGTGAGTCTGGAACAGTCCAAGTGGTTTGCGAGTATGAGTGAGCTTTTGTTTTGTTTTGCTGGTCTTAGCCGTATCGGTAATAGATAAACATGGATGGATGGATGGATGGATGGATGGATGGATGGATGGATGGACGGACGGACGGACGGACGGACGGACGGACGGACGGATGGACGGATGGATGGATGTTATGAGCGTCCCCTTGGGAACGGGGCGGTGGGTTGCGCCACGAAGCTCTTGCTGTTATACCGCCTCTTGCTATTATACTAACCGGCCGCTGTACGAGGCGCGTTCTAGTGGAAAATTCGGGACTAATTGTGACGCCTTGACTTATTTACGCCATGGACCTGGTTGCCGAACTAGGTCCGTGACGTCCATGTCCAGGTAAACTAAGCTTTCAAACTTTCAAAATCACAAGTGTTCTTTCTTTTTTTTTCTTTTTTTGCATTCCGCCGCTGTGGGAGTACAGCCGCTGAAGGCGGGAATCGAACTTGCAACCTCGTTTTCAGCAGCTGAACGCGACAGCCACTGCGCTACTCCCAGTGGGCGCGCTTACAATCCCGCGCCTTGCACAGTTACTCCAATGAGAGAGAGAGAGAGAGAGAGAGAGAGAGAGAGAGAGAGAGAGAGAGAGGAAACGAAGGCACCCTCGATGTGCTTGTTCCAGTTGTCAGCCCTTTTCTGAAGTTGTCAGCCCTTCTTCTCTTTTGTTGACGGCTACTGATACGGGGCTCCGCCGAGACTTCCGCCGCAGCAGACGTTGCATGAGTCGGCGTCTGCAGCCGCCGCCCCGTTCACCTGCGACCGCGCGCGCGCACTCGACTTCGATGCACAAAGTTCCGCGTACGAGCGCCATAAAAAAGAAGGCGGCACTTTACTCGTGGCCGCGGGGTTCGGAACAGCCAAGCCCGTGTCGCGGACACGCGCACTGCGAGGGGACGCTCGGAAAGCGAAACAAAGGGAAGTGGACGATAACGAACAGAGAAAAAAAGAAAGAAAAGGACGAAGTGACGTTTTGCATATGCTACTGGGAGGCATCGATTACCGCTCAAGGCGGAGTGGCCTCGATAGCCAGGAGTGGGCGTGGAACTGCGATACCGCGATGAGTGAATGGGCTGAAAAGAAAGAAGAAAAAAATGCAAGGGACACACGCGACTAATGCACTCAAGGCTTGGTCGTTGACCCTTGACGTGGGCGGGAGGGATGTGCGGAGTATGTGCCGGTGAAGCAGGAGTATCGTACTGTTTATTCGGACTCCGTTGGTGAATGCCCTTCAATAGAAGCCTTATCAAAGAGAAGTCAAACAGCGTGTAGACATTCTATATACTTCTTGTAGACAGCTTCGCTGGTTATAGACCTACTACCGGAGTTTTTCGCGGCTAACCGTGGGCTTGAGGTAGAAGGACCGTCCTATTCGTTTAGATTAGCTTGGATGAATGCCCTACAATATAACAGCCCTTATATGAATGTACTTAGACGGTTTGAACATTGTCCTCTGTAGACTTCTTGTAGAGCACTTTGAAACATTTCTATGAATAAGCACCCTGCCTTTACTTCATCTCTATTATCTTGTTCCATATACCATCTACAGGCGAATGTAAACGAGCCTATGTTCCTTTTTCTTACTGTAGTCCATGCAATTCTGAAATGGCTACTTGCAGTATAAGTCTGAAAGAATTATCAACGCAGAGTAAGGCCGTATAATTTCTCGAGCTGTTTGTGGAAGAATTACAGACTTCTCAGAAGAAAACGCCATTAAACATTTTATATGGAGCCTACGATAATTTTAATGAGCTAAGCAGCCACGGATGGACAGCTTGCGAAGCTGCCATCGTTAAATGATTGAGTCATATTACGCGAAGGAATATGAAAGGGAGCAAGGAATGTGTTTTCGAGCGGAGATTATTCTCGACGCATGCATTCTGTGTAGAGTAGAGTGCGAATCTGTGTAGGGTAGCTTCCCGCTGAACATTTAGTCATACGGAAGACATGTTGCGTTGAGCACAGATGTAGAGTTGACGTATGGCGCCTCGCATGCAAATTTCAGTGCTCCCTTTTCGCACTGCTATACGTTGGTGTGGGAATAGGTTGGTGCCTTGGTACTAGGCTCCTAGTTGCGAGGTAAGCGCTCTGCCTGGACCAACTTGCTTATATTTAAGTACTTTATTTCAGCTCTACAAGTTCTGCACCGTTTGCATCGATTCTACTCACTGGCTCTCAGCTCCTTGGCGGTACTGGTTCAGGCTTTTCGGATCGCTTGTACATGATGTGGTGTTGCTTCGAGTTACCAGGGGGGGGGGCAGAGAGTAGAAAGGGTACTTTGTTAATGAGGCTGATTCGTCATCGCAATCAGCGACCCGCCTCAAGTCCGTCGCAGGACCAAGGCCTTTCCAATTGATCCCCAACTGTCCCTGCGATTGCGTCAGCTCACTCCAAATGGCTGCAGATTTCTTCACATCGTCCCAACAGCTGACTCGCTGCCAACCCAGACTGTGTTTCGTGTTCCCTGGCAGCAACTAGGTTAGTCAGATGCTAAAGTCAGATGCTAAAGTCAGATGCTAAAGTCAGATGCTAAAGTCAGATGCTAAAGTCGGATGCTAAAGTCGGATGCTAAAGTGAGATGCTAAAGTCGGATGCTAAAGTCAGATGCTAAAGTCAGACGCTAAAGTCAGACGCTAAAGTCAGACGGTAAAGTCAGACGCTAAAGTCAGGTGCTAAAGTCAGGTGCTAAAGCGGCATCTACCTAGCCGCCCCACCCGCGCTGCGAGCGTCGCTCCCCTTGCATGGCAGGAACCGTCAGTGCCAGGCCTTGTGGCGAAGCTAGAGAGAGAGAGAGAGAGAGAAAGAGAGAGAGAGAGTCTTGTTCTGTCGAAGCCAAAGGGAAAACGTGATCTACCGATATGCAGAACGGCTGCTAGGTGACACCTGACTGGCCGGAGCATTACGCAAAGCATGGCAATTGTGAAACGCATTGCAAAAAAAAAAAATTTCCCTTGCTGCTCTGTGGAAACGCTTTCACCTCTCGAGATCCGACGCGCGTCTACCGGGTCGAAGTATGCTCGGCACTCTACGCGCCCTAGATTGCTGCACGCACAGTCGCTGCGGAAGCGGCCGTTATCTGCGCGCGCCATTCTTTCTCGCTGACGTCACGGGTGCCTTGGCGTTCGTGCCCGGACGTTGCGCTTGTTTGAACGCGCGGTTTCGGTTTCCGCGCCGCGCGCGGAGGCAGTGAGTCGCCGACAGCTGACGTCGCCTATGAGTAATGCGCTTTGGAAGAATAACAGCTCACGGGATGTGGGTCAGAGTGAAGAATGCAACTCTGGTGGCAGCAATGTGCTTGCTTGCCTAAATTGTTTTTTTTTTCCGCTTAGGTTGCCACGCGACATAATTTCAGAACAGAATAACAACAACGAAATTAAATACATATATACGTAGAAGCGTCTCGCGCCGATACTGCGCTAGCGACATACAGAATGTGTCGCCCATGATCTCTCGTTGACAGTTTTCGGGTTGGTCGCATCTCCAGCTTTACAACTCCAAGTATACTTTCGTCCGTCGTCTCAGTCCCAGGGCACGTTCGAAGTTGTTTCTTTGTGTGCTTTTTCCTTTGTTTCCCTTTCAAGCTGAGGCCACACTGCCATCATTCTGTATAATCGAAGATATCAATCACTTAATTAATTAATTAATAATTAATCAATCCATGAATAAATTTCGTAGGATTGAATCACACTGGAGTTTTTGGCCTATGGAGGAAAGCGGAAGACATTTGAATGTAAGGATTACGTATCTCAGAATTTTCGCCCGTAAATTGAGATAAAGCACGGCTCGTAGATTTACAAGTGTGATTTAGCTTTCTTTACCGATGGCGGGAAGTATAACCGTAATCAGGGAAGGAGGGGGAGGGGGTGGTCTGATGAAGTTGTAACTCTTCTTCGGCTACTTTATCGGTACTGCAAAGTGAAAAGGTTTTCCACTGAAAGGGCCGGGTGTGCTAAATATCTCAGCCAATGAAAAACAACTAAGAAGATGGAGTGAAGAAATAAAACGTTCGTACATCTACGTAAATCCAAGCAATTCGTACATCAAAGGTGCGGAAGCCGTGTGAAGTTCTCACACCGTTCCAGAGTTCCGAGGATCTTGTTTACCGCAGTTCAAGATCTACTCAGGATTTTGCAAATGCTCCACTATAATCGGTGCCATTTTTTCGCTGCATCGAAGTCAGTTCACCATCATTTATCATCATTTATTGTTCCTTAAGGACCCCTGTCGGAGTATTACATAAGGGGGGGGGGTTACAGAAGATGAGGATCGAAACAAAAATATGGTTACAATTTCTTACAAGACTCAGCCTGTGGATTCGCATTAAAAAAAAACAATAGAAAAAACAAAGAGGCACACTGAATAGAATGCAAAAGCAAATCAGCAGAACAGTCACAATGTGAGACGGCAATAGCAAAAGAATGAAGGCACAGTACGGTCATTATAAGGTTAGGGTTTAAGGTGATCTGTAAGCAGCTGCTTGAAGGTAATGGGGTTGCGCTCATTGACAACTAACTCTATCTGGTAAATTGTTCCACTCTATAATGGCGCTAGGCAAAAACGATTGATTAAAGGAAAGTGTTGAGCCATGCAAGCGCTGGGTGCTGCAAGAGTTAAAAAGGCGACGAGATGTACGGGTTGGTGGGATAAGAGATTACGCTGTACGGAGGTTAGTACTTCGGCGCTTTCCGTTATATCGGACGCGTGTTCTTGCCGGCTGCGCCCGCTCTGCTGCACCGGCTCCATGGTTGGGCGTAGGCAAAGAATGCGTTGGAAAAAAGAAAATAAAGATAATGACTTATACCGGTGTCACACGGCCACTTTTGATCGCGATCGAGCCAGATCCGGATCGAAATTCTCGGCCGCGATTGGCTCGCTCTCGCTGCTTGCGCAAAGGGGACAATCGCGACCGAGAAATTCGATCATGATCGGGCTCAGTGGCGATCGAGAAAGTGCAACGTGTGACACCCTATTATTCAATCTACACGAAAAGTGAAAGAAAAAAAGAACGGTGATTCAGAAGTCATTGTGTAATGGCACTATACGACGCGTACTTGTCCGGCCTGATTTGAGTGCTTGGGCTTTCTTACTGCCGTGACAACAATATATATATATATATATATATATATATATATATATATATATAATATCTGGCCAAAGCGACGTTTAAAAATAACAGAAAAGAAGTGAATCCTGCGTCTTCCCAAATTCATCACGCTTTTGAGACGGATAATTAGGGGCAAGAAAGGTTTAGACATTCTGTATATAAATTACATATGAATAAGTGAAAATGAATCTACGATTTGAAAAAAAAAATGAAATTGTGAAGTTTAACGTCTCGAAATATATAGACAGCGAGTTGTAGAAGGCAAACCGTATGAGATGGGGGGGCTCCTAATATGTTTTGACCAGGTGGGGATCTTTAACGTGCACTCATGTCTAAGCGCGCAAGCGTATTTTTCTTTTTCGTTTTGCTCACATCGAAATGCAAGCGCCGAAGTTTGGAATCCGAACCTCCCACTTCTCGAGCTATAAGCAGCGTGACGTCATAGCCACTGTGCAGCGCTTCCGTGGCAGTTTCGGCGGAATGCGCGCACCCAACTGTCGTCACGCGAGAGCTTCCAAGTGTTTTTTTTTTTTTTTGCTTCGCATTGGACGGCAGCGGGCGTTGATACGTGCACGATTCCTTCGCTCTGAGCCACGTTTTGCATACCTGCCTAGCGTTATCTGTGGCTTGCACCGTCATTTCCGTCCGGTCGCGACATTGTTCCTTTCATTTTTTTTCGTCGCCTCGAACAACGCAGAATCATCTTTTCTGTGGACAATGTCTCTCAGATAAGAGAAAGGGCTAGAAGCTGGGCTCGGAACCCTGACGTCGGGTCAGCCGAATTCCACTACACTCTTAAGCAAAATTATGCCCTTTGAGTCGTATGTTGCCACACAACAATAATCGTCACCTGTCTTGTCCGCATTTCCTTTCTTTAGCGCTGCGAGCCCGGTACTTCCAAGTTACGAACGGCATGCCCGTTATCAGCATGACAGGGCATTCCCGAGAGGGGAGTAGCGAGCGCGGCGTTTCCAAGAAAGAAAACTCAATCATCATCATCATCATCATCATCATCATCATCATCATCATCATGATGATCATGATCATCATCATCATCATCATCATCATCATCAGTCCATGTTATGTCCACTGCAGGACGAAGGCCTCTCTCTGCAGTCTTCAATTACCCCTGTCCTGCGCCAACCGATTCCAGCTAGCACCCGCAAATTTCCTAATTTCGTTGCACCACCTATAGTCTTCTGCCGTCCTCTGCTGCGCATCCCTTCTCTTGGTACCCATTCTGTCACCCTAATGGTCCAACGGTTATCTAGTCTGTGCATTACATGGTCTGCCCAGTGCCATTTTTTCCCCTTAATGTCTATTATAGTATCGTCCTATGCCCGTTTGGTCTGTGATCGAAACTATGTGATCGATTAATATTCTGCATATTAATCTTCGACCCCACTCTTACACTCTCCCTGTTAAGGCCCTCAATAATTTGTTGTAACTCGTCTGCAGTGTTGCTGAATAGAACAATGTCATCGGTAAGCCGAAGGTTGCTGAGGTATTCGCCGTCAGTCCTTACTGCTAAGCTTCCCCAGTTTAATGACTTGAATACTTCTTCCAAACACACAGGGAATGTATAGCATTGGAGAGATTGTGTCGCCTTGTCTGACCCCTTTCTTTATAGGTATCTTACTACTTTTGTAGAATTAAGGTGAGTGTGGAATCTCTGTAGATATTTTTCAAGGTATTTAGGTAAGCGCACAGCACTCCTTGATTACGCAATGCCTCTGTGACTGCTGGTATCTCTACTGAATCAAATGCTTTTTTCGTGATCTATGAAAGCCATATAGAGAGGCTCATTGTGCTCTGCGGATTTCTCGATAACCAGATTACTGACATGGATGTGATCCATTGTAGAGTATCCCTTCCTGAAGCCAGTCTGTTTCTTTGGTTGACTAAAGTTCAGTGTTGCCCTTATTCCATTGGAGATTATTTTCGTAAATAATTTATATAATACTGAGAGTAAGCTAATGGGCCTATAATTGTTCAGATTTAACGTCTCCCTTTTTGTGGATTAGTATAATGTTTGCATTCATCCAGTTTTCTGGGACCCTTGAAGTCGATAGACACTTCGTATAGAGAGACGCCAGTTTTCCTAGCATTATGTCTCCATGACCGTTATTCCATCCTCTCCTGCTGCCTTTTCCCGTTTCATGCTATGCAAGGCCCTTCTGACCTCATCTCTAGTTATAGAAGGAGTTTCTGCACACTGTTCATTATTGTTTCGAATAGAGTACTCCTGAGCCCTCTGGGTACTGTACAGACAGTGTAGAAATTACCTTCGAATTATACCTTCGAGATTGCTGATGATATTAGCCTTCTTATCTTTCAGTTCATACATCTTGGTTTTTCCGATGCCAAGTGTCTTTCTCACTTATTTCAGGCAGCGCCCATGTTTTTACGGCTTCTTCACTCTTTCTCACGTTGTAATTACGAACATCATTTATTTTCGTTTTGTTCATCAGTTTTGACAGTTCCGCGAATATTCTGTCTCTTTAGTTGGACACTTTCATTCTTTGTCTTTTCTTTATTAAGTCATTTGTTACTTCGGAGAGCTTGCCTACCGGTTACCTTGGTGCCTTGCCTCCCACTTCGATTGCTGCCTCTGAAGCCAGCCTCGTTACGGTTTCATTCATTACCTCTATGTCATCATCATAATTTCTCTGTTCAAGGGCTGCATATTTGTTTGCAAGTGCCAGCCTAAATTTGTCTGCTTTTACTCTTACTGCCTCTAAGTTGACCTGTTTATTCTTGACCAATTTTACTCTTTCTCTGTTCAAATTGAGGTGAATCCTAGCCCTCACTAACCTTTGATGACTGCACTTTACCCTACCTATCACTTCTACATCCTGCAGCGTGCTGGGATCGGCAGAATATATTAAATCAATTTCATTTCTTGTTTCACCATTAGGGTTTTTCCAGGTCCACTTTCTGTTGCTACGTTTCCCGAAAAAGTGTTCATTATTCTCAGCTTATTCATTTCTGCGAATTCTACCAGCATCTCTCCTCTAGCGTTTTTAGAATCGATGCCGTAGTTGCCAATTGCCTATCCACCCGCCTTTCCATTACTACTGTATACCGAGTTTGCACTTTTCTCATCGCTAATTCAACATCTTCATAAAACTATTCTACTTCCTCATTGTCATGACTAGATGTTGGAGCGTAGGCTTGTGCTACCTGCAATCTATACCTCTTAAGTTTCATTACGACTACTGCTACCTTCTTGTTAATGCCGTAGATTCGTCAATGTTGCCCGCCATGTTCTCATGGATTAGGAATCCTACCCCGTATTGCTTCTTATCAGGGAGACCTCTATAACAGAGAACATGGCCGTTATTTAGCAACGTGTAAGCCTCACCAGTTCTAATCTCAGTAAGGCCGATGATATCCCAAACAATGTTTGATGGTTCCTCAAGGAGTCCTGCTAAGCTAGCCTCACTCGAGAGGTTTCGGGTGTTAAACGTTTCAAGAGCCAGTTTCCATTGTCGGACTGTCCGGACCCAGAAATTCTTAGCACCCTCTGCTGCGTTAGAGGTCTGAGCGCCGCCTTGGTCAGGTGCTCCGCAGCTGCTGGGGACTGAGGGCCATTGGTTACTTGTAGATATCATCAAAGAGGTTGTGGCCGAATACTGCACCAGGGAGGCCAATTCCTGTTCTGGTGAGCGAGTGCCTTTGTTCAAGCTCAGTGGGCCTTCCTAATTTGGTTGTACCTTGATTAGTATAGCCCCACTCGCCCTCGGCATCTTTAGCCGGTGTCAGGCGTCACTCCAAGCCTGCAGATGTAGTGCAGGCCGGGATAATGCAGGGATAATGCCAAATAATAAAAAAAAAGAAAACGGGGGGGGGGGAGATTTCAATTTCCGCGACTACCGCAACGGAACATTCGACATAGCTCAGTAAGATAATCCCGCCGGCGGGTAGGCTGTCTTGTCACCGAAAAGTATGGCCCAGAGGGCCCTAAATGCCGAAATGATCCGCTGATTTGTCCGCCCTTTGTGTCATAGGTTGCAGGATATAGTGTCAATTTTCTGTGGTCCTAACCTCTTGTTTCCCGAATCTAAGGCATGCACGCGGTCTCGAACGTGCCTAGGTACACGGTATATTTTCGCTGAATTCGAGCAGCACTTGACACTAATGTGTAAAAAAAAAAAAAAAAAAAAAAGAAAAGAAAAGAAAAGAAGAGAGAGAGAGAGAGAGAGAGAGAGAGAGAGAGAGAGAGAGAGAGAGAGAGAGAGAGAGAGAGAGAGAGAGAGAGAGAGATTTTCAGCGCTTACCGAGAGGGTCCGAGTCGCGTATTATCCGCTCGTCGCGTCTGCTTGGCCCTTGGCGTCCGAACTCTACGGCTCCCGGGTAGCTATTCAGAATGGTGAGTCGCGCCGCCGTATCAATACCGCTCTGGGCGTCGCAAAAAGCAGGCGGCCTTGAGAGCTCCCAGTGGTGTCTTCAGCATTTCTACAGCTTTGGACTGTGGTTATACTAGAGCTAATGAGAAGGAGGAAATGGGGAGTGGAGGGTGTAACTGACCCCGATTATTGTTGTGGGGCAAGATACAACCCAATTTTGTTTAAGAGTGTAGGCCCGACCGTACGTTCGAAATTATGTACGCTCGTAAGTACGAACGAATGTGTGTGCGTAACCGAGCGAATGCACGTATACGTACGAAAGAACATGGTCGGAGCCCGTTTCCTGTATAACACTGTAACGGCGACTGGAACTAAACCGAATTTAGACATCTGTGATTGGCGCCGCAGTTTTTCGAATCGACACAGGTGGAAAAATTCGTCCTCGTCCCGGACCAAAATGAATTTTCTTAAAACTGCGAAGCTTTTCTTTCGAGGAAGGCGTATGGGTTTCCTCTGTAGCACTTGGCTACATTTTGGGTGGATATCTCATTTTCCCTTTAGTAGTGATGAAATAATGCAACTTCTATGCAGACTGCCGAAATGAGTTCTCGAGAGAGTATACTCCGATCGTCCCCGTCAGAGCGTTTCGTTCCAGGCGTGGTTGTGGCGGACGTCCCTCGTATTTTACACGTATGCGTGACACATTTTGTTTCTGTCCTCGATATGGCATTTTATACGTTCTAGCAGAATCTGACGCATGTCTCTGTTTTACGCGAGACTTCATTCGCACGCAGCAATAAGCAATAACTGCGCGCCCAATTTTGCCCGAACGGTGTTTTCCGCACAGGTGGTGCCCAGACGGAATCGACGAATAAGGGCATGCTATTGCTTCTATTTGAATTTTATGGAACGCTAAAACTGTGTAAGCGAATCAATATGAAACACATCGGAGCTCATGGGCGTCAGTAATGAAATCACTCTACGTCACAGCGATCCCCGGCCGTTGTATACTATACTCGTCGCGCACTCACAGCGATCCGCGGCCGTTGTATGCTATACTCGTCCCGCATTCCGCACGGCTGAGTCACATACGCCGCGTGTATGCATGCACGCGTGCGCGCTCGAATAGGTCTCCCGCAGCCGCACGCGTCATCTCCAGGCTCTGGCTATTCCTTCGCTACGTAGGCGATCGATTCTATTCTGGGAGGACAGCGCCGCGAGGTTCGGTGCCTGTGTTTGTACGGACACAGACGAGTGGCCTCGACATTTGCCTCTTGTCGCGTCGCGGTTTCACTACCGAGGCGGCACCCCGGACGCGCGCGCGCGCGCGCGGGCGTGTGGGCGTGTTTGTAGTGCGTGTGGCGATACACGTAAGCGCGCGCGTTTGGAGGGCGGGAAAGAAGAGCATCGCGGTAATGGATTTCCTGCCATCGGCGATCGTTTCCTCTGGACTCTGGACGCCGCGCGCACTCCTATATATATATATATATATATATATATATATATATATATATATATATATAAGAAGCCAACAAACACTGCCACCAAGGACAACATAGGGAGAATTACTTTGAGCCGGAGCTCGCGGAGGTGCGACGTACAATGATAGCGTGTTCCTCTCACATTGAACGCTGCATTGCCAGTGAATATTTTATTTCGATTTTCATTTTTTATTAACTTTTTTTATTTTTTTGCTTATGAAGCACGGGCTTATTGGGCATGCTCTAGTCGGTCGGCTTTGCGTGTGTTTTTCGAGCGTGTTGCAAGCCGAAAACGTATAGGCCTGCGGACTTGCATTTCGTAGGCAGGCGTGACGCTAAGTCGTAGCAAGGTAGGACTGAATTTGAATTCGGCGGTTGATTGGCTGATTGTCCGACTCAGTCAGCGAGTTATTGGTTGACGGATTGATTCAATGATTGATTTAGTCGGCAGTCCCTTTCACCATTGGGGCTGTGGCATAGGCCTCACTTTTTGAACCGCATTTTGGTTTAGCCAGTTGCAACGTACACTCGGAAGCAAAAGTATACGGACCGCTGGAGCGCGTGCCAAACCGCATCGACGCGCCAGCTTCCGGCGCGGTGCCGGCCCTCCAGAGCACCACCGTGCTAGAGTGTGTAGCCCGTGCGCCAGTGCGCTGCGCATCTCCATCATATATGACGGCCTGTCATATTACTTTCTTTGTCTGGGTACTGTGCTTGTTGACTAAAGGTCCAACGGGCAGCCCGCCTTGGTCGCTTCCGCTGCTCCGTCATATCCGCGCCACTCTTTCACTGAGTGGCTGCGGCATATGTCTGGCTCGCACGTCATTTGTGCATTGCATTTCTTCGGTTAACGCGCGGCATACCGAGTCATCGCGCATGCTTTAGTGACTCGGGCAGAATGCTTGCTTGTTCCTGCGGCGTGGTGTCATCGGAAGCGCTTTCAAGATTTGCTGCCGACCTGCTGCGTTATACTTTCACAGACTAAGTTTCAGGTACGCTGCTGCAATTCTTTTGTGCGATGAAGGACGCCGATTGGAAAACCGGGATTGAATAAGCGGAAGCAAATATTGAAAGCGCTTCCCGATAGCGTAAGAGCCCTGGCCGCAGTAAGAAGCAATGCGTTCTGCGTGAGTCATCAACATGGCGTGGGAGAAGGCATAAGAAATGCGATGCGCGCTGGGCGCGCGAGCCAACTCTATCAACACTACTTAGATAGTAGAACGCCTGTTCACTCCTATGCATGACGCCACGCTACTCGCCCGAAATTTACATTGCCAAGGCTGGCGGGACGAAAGTGGTGACGTCAAAATCACCGCGGCCTACCCATTTGGTTGCATGGCAGTCGGGCCACAGAA
This sequence comes from Dermacentor albipictus, assembly GCF_038994185.2. NCBI lineage: Eukaryota > Metazoa > Arthropoda > Arachnida > Ixodida > Ixodidae > Dermacentor > Dermacentor albipictus. Next base: position 29,913,772 of record NC_091827.1, read on the forward strand.
TCTAATGGGTTTGCTCTAATGCATGACATCATGGATGGGAGCATAGAGTTTCTTACAAAAATTACTAGAGGGAACTATGGCGCTGCAGTCATTGTCCTACCTTGGGAATGATGGGAAGTACATGGATTTGTCTGATCTTCGTGCTTGTGGATTCTGACGTTCTTGTGGCTTTGTATATTACGCTGCATAAATCTTATTGTCGTATATTTCGGCGCAATCTATTTTCTTCGAAGTGCAGAAGACGCCGGGAACGCGTACAATTGCTATTAGTTGCTACGATTAAGCTTCTCCAGGCATAGAGTTTCTCACTATAACACCTAGAGGGTAATCTGGCGCCACCGTCTATGGGAGTTTCTTAAGGGGGCACCGTGCCGTCATGGGAATGACGGTATATGTGTCTGCGAGGCTCGTGTTGGCTGGTGTTGTAAGAGGCTTCGTCTAAAACGTGGATATGGCTACGCAAATGACGCGTTCTCAAAGTAAAATCTTCATAAAATGTTTCCATTCTCGCATATTACATCTTTACTCACCCACGATGCATGACCAAGCGAACAAAATCAAGAACAGACGACAAATTGTTTCAACGCGAGCTCGAACCTTGTCGTCTGTCCTCCAACTTTAGCGGCCCGCTGATACTTTTTACGTAAGATGTAGTCGTACACACAATAACAAGTTCTCATAGTTAAACAAAACATGTTTTCGCGTAATAATAAAGCTAAAACAGCTTTTTCCGTGCTGTTCTAGTAGAAAATGAATCATTGTGACAGACGGAATGGTACTTGCCAAGCGCGTCTTCAAGGTGTCCTGTCTCTACGAGAACGATGCCAATCCGAATCCACAATATACCGGCATTCCCATGCATACCTCAGCGCAGCAGCGCCAGATTTCCCTCTAGGTAATGTAGTGAGAAACTCTATGTCTCCAGGTGGCCAAATCGAAACGCGCCAAGCGTCTCAAGGCACTGGCATGCCCGCGTTAAATTCATAAAGGCGTTTCATTCGCTTGTCGATACATGCGCGCGTGGCTTAGTGGTTTCGACATCGGGCTTCTGTGCTAGAGTCCCTGTGTTCGAATCCTGCCGTCGGGCAATTTTAATGATGTTTATTTAATTATTTGTTGCGCAATATACTGTTGAAAATGACGAGTTTACAAAGTCACAAAGACGTTTGAAGCCAAAAGGACGAAGTTTAGGCAAATCCATGTACTTCCCATAATTCCCATGCCGGGAAAACCGCTCCCATTGCAGCTCCCGTAGACACCAGCGCCAGAGTTCCCTCTAGTAATTCTTGTAGGAAACTCTATGTGTGGGAGTGAACAGGTTTTGTGCTCTCTATAGGTTGTGTCGGCTCCACCCTCAACGAACAATAGTGGCACAGATCTGCTAGCTGATGCTGTTTCACATCTATGCCGGAGAATTTGCAGGCTTCCTTAATTTTCTTTCATGAGAGAAACTTAATCGCGAGTGCCGCGAAGCGTACTGCTTAGCGCGAACGTAAATAACGAGCAACTCGGCTGGAACACATCCCCACTAAGTCGAGGCTCACGAGCCGTGTTCCTTCTGCCCTGTTAGCCGCTTCTCTCTTCTGTACGAGCCTTATGTGGCGTTTCTAATAAACCAGTAGTGACCGGTGAGGGTGCGTGTTGTTGTTTTGTTTCTTATTTATTCAGCTGTCTGTAAACTGTTCAGTCTTCCGGCTTTAGCAGCCGGCTTGGTCGTGTTGTTCGGATTAGCACAACACCTGCGCTAGGCATCCTATTATGGCCGTGCCACGCACGTAAGAAGCAAAGGAGCTTCGAGACTTCTCCCCCTGTCATGTGCAGGCGAATCGCGACTGTCAGGTGTTTCGCAGAACTTTCCTACGCAACGGCAACCTATATGCGCGTTTTATATTTCGCATATTTTACAAGTACGTTATTATTATAGGCCTGTGAGGTACGTTGAGTATTTGTTCGCCAGCATTTGGTTCGGTGGGTGGGTGGTTGTGGACGGGTAGACAGACAGACAGACAGACAGACAGACAGACAGACAGACAGACAGACAGACAGACGGACGGACGGACGGACGGACGGACGGACGGACGGACGGACGGACGGACGGACGGACGGACGGATGAACAGACAGATGAACAGACAGACAGACAGACAGACAGACAGACAGACAGACAGACAGACAGACAGACAGACAGACAGACAGACAGACAGACAGACAGACAGATGAACAGACAGACAGACAGACAGACAGACAGATGAACAGACAGACAGACAGACAGACAGATGAACAGACAGACAGACAGACAGACAGATGAACAGACAGACAGACAGACAGACAGACAGACAGACAGACAGACAGACAGACAGACAGACAGACAGACAGACAGACAGACGGACGGACGGACGGACGGACGGACGGACGGACGGACGGACGGACGGACGGACGGACGGACGGACGGATGAACAGACAGATGAACAGACAGACAGACAGACAGACAGACAGACAGACAGACAGACAGACAGACAGACAGACAGACAGACAGACAGACAGACAGACAGATGAACAGACAGACAGACAGACAGACAGATGAACAGACAGACAGACAGACAGACAGACAGACAGACAGACAGACAGACAGACAGACAGACAGACAGACAGACAGACAGACAGACGGACGGACGGACGGACGGACGGACGGACGGACGGATGAACAGACAGATGAACAGACAGACAGACAGACAGACAGACAGACAGACAGACAGACAGACAGACAGACAGACAGACAGACAGACAGACAGACAGACAGACAGACAGACAGACAGACAGACGGACAGATGAACAGACAGACAGACAGACAGACAGACAGACAGATGAACAGACAGACAGACAGACAGACAGACAGATGAACAGACAGACAGACAGACAGACAGACAGACAGACAGACAGACAGACAGACAGACAGACAGACAGACAGACGGACAGACGGACGGACGGACGGACGGACGGACGGACGGACGGACGGACGGACGGACGGATGAACAGACAGATGAACAGACAGATGAACAGACAGACAGACAGACAGACAGACAGACAGACAGACAGACAGACAGACAGATGAACAGACAGACAGACAGACAGACAGATGAACAGACAGACAGACAGACAGACAGGTGAACAGACAGACAGACAGGCAGACAGACAGACAGACAGACAGGCAGACAGACAGACAGACAGACAGACAGACAGACAGACAGACAGACAGACAGACAGACAGACAGACAGACAGACAGACAGACAGACAGACAGACAGACAGACAGACAGACAGACAGACAGACAGACAGACAGACAGACAGACAGACAGACAGACAGACAGGCGGACAGACAGAGGCGAACAGGCAAGCGGAGAGACAGACGGACGAACAGGCGGATGGGCGCATGAAACCGCACATCCGCCACACGAGTGCAGCTTGTTCTAAAGTCAGCACGTTCGTGGCATCACGACGCGCAGCTAGCCCACCGTATACAGACTGAAATGCGAGCGCACGTATAGAAGAGCACGAAGAGCGCCGTATAATCGGCTGACCCCTCCTCTTGTTATGCACGCTGTTTTGATTGTTCCTCTGTTGACCGCCGTCCGGCAGAGACGGCACCCTGGAGCGTCGACGGAAGTGGGCCGCTGCCCTTTTAAACGAAGCGCAGCTCGGAAGAAAGAAACCGCGAGCGTTAGTTGTCTCGCATGGCCTGCCTCAACCTTTCGCATAGGGAGGGCAATGCACCGGCTGTCGCGAAGTGTTATTTTACCCATCGCGTTGTCGCATAAAGAGCGTGGACTTGACACCGACCTTCTGCTGTCGCTTCAGGATGACCGGCCGTGTCACTGATCGGTCTTCCGGAGGCTGACCCTAAATTTTCATATCTTCATTAAATTTCGTGCCGCACCGCCTTCACATTCAAGCGACCTCTGAAACGTTTAATGTGACACGTATACGCTATCGGCTGCAAGGGCATATGCTTAAGACGTTATTTACGGCGATGAACTTCAATTCAAAATGCACTGCATCGTTTATTTCGGTTGCTTTGCTGTGACCTTCATAGACAATTCAGTTCTGAATCCTTATAATTGTCATTCGGATTTTCCGCGAGTCTTCTCTTCACCGAAAGAAGGCGCGTAATACAGGCGGTCACTGTGCAGGCCACATATTAAGTTTCAAAGACTGTTGCACTATAAAGCGCTTTCATAGGCTTTAGTTCGGCTTTTCATACATTGACAGCCGACGAATAGACTCGTATTGCGAAGGTACATTACATTAGCGGCTACAGAAGGTACAATACAAAGTTGGCAGGGAAAAACAATATCAAAGAAATTCAGCAGTGTTGCACTAGTCAGAGTACCTGACCACCGCTTCGCAGGCCTGCTGGTACCGAAAATTTTTTCATAGGGAAGAAACAGAACACAATGGGAAATCGAAAAGGTTGATTGATCTACGCAAAAAACATGACTCATTCTCTTGAAAGCGCGAAGCTAGAGAAAGACATGCTAATGAGTGCTCTTAAAAGTATGCAGTAACGGAAGCAAAAGCTGTTCAACGAACTTTAATGTGCGCAGGGGAGCTTGAAGACGAAGACAGACCATCGTGTGCTCATCTGCGCAGTTCGCCAATAAGCGACGCTCGAAAGGTTATGGAAATTTTTACTCTAACATTTCACGGATCGCTCGTGAGCTTAAGCCATCGTAGGTGAATTGATTCTCGTTCACGAATAGGCTACAGGACTCGTACTATGAGCTCTGTAAGACTACGTTTGACCAATTTGAATATTCCAGGATTTCGAATATCAATTTTCTAGAATCCGGTCTAATAGCTGCTCTTCAGTCTCCTCTCACTTCACTAGGATCGGAAGTGTCGTCACGGTGCTTACGTCTCATCTGAGCACAAGCGCTTGGACCTGCGAAAAAAAAAAGCACGTACAGTCGATCGCAAAACATTATGGTACACGAAATAGGCGAATAAGCTTCAATTCCCTCGACGCCCGTGTATCCGCAGCTTTCAAATTCAAGGTTTCAATCTAGTGTACAGTTCTAGCTACCCACATGGGCATACATCAAATGGGAAGCGCCCGCCCTAACGCATCAGAAAAGTCGCGTTATTCGAGGAACCCGTGTATATACCCGGCCTTGTCCCGTGAACTTTTGTGATCCGCTGTGCCACGCCCACGGCGATCACGTGTCAGAAGAGGGCGTTTTACGCAACTGGCGAAATTGTACGTGGAACGACTCCCGCTTTCGTCGGGCCTGAATCCCAAAGCTACGCTAAAAGTGTTCCGGAGGAGATGTGTCACTCTCCCCCTCCTCCCTCCTCCCCCACCCCTCGCCTTTATGTACACGTCTTTCGGTCTGCAGGAAACAGAGCAGCATCAGCCGGGCCATCGGGAAAATCACCACCCACCGCGATGCCTCAGTTGCCGCTCCACAATCCCGCAGCCGGTTGGTAGCTGCTGATCCTCCGTAAAAGAGTCGTGCGAAGCATAGGACTGTGGAAGTGTGTGTGTGTCTGTGTGCGTGGGGGGGGGGAGGGGGGGGGAGGAGGGGAGGGTGTGGAGAGACATGTTCCCAGGGCCGCAATAGAGCCGCATGGGTTTTCCGCACACCTATTAAGGCGCCCCCGCTGATACACGCGGTGTCAGAAACGTGCAAGCGATACGTTCTCCACGAAAAAAAAAAAAAAAAAAAACATCGTCGACGAAACCACGGAAGAGCTGACTCCGTCGCCGAACGTAAATCATTCAAATTGCATGCAGCCGTATACAACACGAGCTGGCGGAGGAACGAAAACGAGGTTCCAGTGTGACCGAAGAAAGACGAGCGGGAAAGTGAAACGCGCGATGTGAAAGCACAGGAGATGTACCTAATGAAAGACAACAGCACGGCATGCCCTGCCTATGCATGTGTAATCTGAGAACACGTGCACCTAAATTTATCACTGTCGCCGTAATGAGAACCTGAGATTCAGAAGAGTTTTAAAGGGTGAATGAAATTATGAAATATGGGCATGGAAAAATACAACATACTTTGGAAACGTGGAGGTTATAACAACAGTCCAACGGCATCATCATCATCATCATCATCATCATCATCATCATCATCATCAATAATAATAATAATAATAATAATAATAATAATAATAATAATAATAATAATAATAATAATAATAATAATAGGCTGAGGCGGGGCAGAAACGGGTAATTGAGGGGAACGATATGATCGTGAGAGGGCGCAGAGAAGTAAGTTTTCTGCACTGTAAATATAGTAATTGTCACGACCACCGCCGTATCACGACCATTCACGACCTCCCCACTTCCCTCCCTTGCACGCGCGAGATTGATCCAACATCGTCGGTTCACGCCCGCACGCTTTCGCTCGCGCACGCAGCATACACTCTAAAAACAGTTTGCACCCTTCGGGGTGTATATTTGTCCCACAACAATAATCGTCATCTGCCTTGCTTGCGTTTCCTTTCTTGAAAACTCGGCGCTCGCTACTTTCCTGTCGAGAATGCTGCGTCACACTGATAACGCGCATGCCGTTCGTGACTGGGTAGTACCGGGCTCGCAGCGTTAAAGCATGGAAACGCGGGCAAGACAGATGACGATTATAGTTGTGGGACAAATATACACCCCAAAGGGTGCAAACTGTTTTTAGAGTGTATACGGTGCGCGACGACGATGGTATCGCCTTTGGAGTTCATACGGAACGTCAAGGCGAGGCTGACGACGACGGCGGAAATGTGCCTGGAGTGTTCATATAATTGCTTCCGCAATAAAAAAAATTGAACGATTGCGACGGTATCGCGATGACCGTGTGGCGGCATGACGAGATTCGCACGATAAAACTGGAATGACGACAATGGAATGGTCATGACAGCATCAAGACCATGATCACGCACGTAGTCGCTCTAGGTGGAAGACAACTGCGGACATTGTGTTGGCGCAAGAGCGTAGATAGATAGATAGATAGATAGATAGATAGATAGATAGATAGATAGATAGATAGATAGATAGATAGATAGATAGATAGATAGATAGATAGATAGATTCTAAAAGCCGGAAATAGGCAAACAATGCTTATCGCATTAGAAAACACTGACGTCATATTGTAGCCTTTACGTAAAATGCGCTGCGCGAACTGAGTCATCTCGTGAGAACTTCGCGAGAGAGTTCAGAAGAACAAACCCTTTTATCGCTCCGGAAACCGCTCGACGAAGCAGCAGCGGCGTAAGCAGTCACTCATACAGCGTCCTCCTCTCTCTCTTCCCCCTTTCCCACGACTACATTTTCCCCGTCCACGCATTCCTCGCAAGAACGTACAAATAAGCCTCCCCAGGAATCTTAGATCGGCGCTCACTGCGTCAAGCGCCGGATGCTCGAGAGGCTCCGCGCTGCAGTACTGCAGCCCCTGCGGGCTAAAATTAGACCTCTACAAGACGTATTGCGGCGGACGTTACGTAAATGTTGCATGTATGTTGCACGGGGGTCCTTGCCTGTCGCCTGCGCGGCATCTCATGGACGCACTCGGGGGAGCGCGCGATGTGACAACTGGCACCTGTCCCAGCTACTCTTGCTCTTTGCTTTGATGGCATAATTGGAGAACATAGCTTGGCATTCAGGCACGGCGTAGCGAAGGTTCCGCAGCGTCACCCATGAGGCAAACAGCTCCGAGCGGATGCCAGAAAATCACGCGGTGCATTCGCGAAGCAACGCGACGCGACCGTGCCGCGGCCTGCCAAGTATGGGACACACAGAACGGCGCGCGCTTCTGTTGACAAGCTGCTTTCGTTAGTCACGTGCCCGACTTAAATTTTTGTCATCCGGGCTTTTCTCCCTGTGCCCTAAACACTGGGGGGTCGGGCCGTAATAGAGAGGTTTAGTTTAGGGGACGCGAGCGGCTTGCGTACGCAACTACTAGGGGCGACGGTACTGCGCATGCGCAGATGCTGACGTAGAGGTCTGCGCATGCGCATAGCCGGTGCCCCTAGTTCTTGCGTACGCAAGCCGCCTGCGTCCCCTAAACTAAAGCTCTCTAATATTGCCACCACGCGCTTTCACATGACTTGAATGAGAATACTATTTGAAGATCTGGCACGGCGTCACGTAGACAGTGAGCACCCGTGAGCAAAAGTATACGGACCGCGGGAGCGCGCGCTTAACTAGGCCTATAACTAAGCCTAACCGCATCGAGGCGCCACCTTCTGGCGCGGCGGCGACTCCTGTCGAGACGAGCGCTCGAGCGGCGTTGCGCAAGCGCGGCCTGTCATATAAACCGCCTTGTCATGTTGCGTTTCTTAACGAGCTCCGCATGTCGTCGACTAAACATTGAACGGGCTCAATGTGCCCTGCTCCGGTATGCGTCCTCCTTATGTGCTCACCTCTTTCGGCTGATGGACTGAGGCACACGTTACTGAAGTTATCTCACTCACTCACTCACTCACTCACTCACTCACTCACTCACTCACTCACTCACTCACTCACTCACTCACTCACTCACTCACTCACTCACTCACTCACTCACTCACTCACTGAGGCACGCGTGCTAAATGAGGTGCCTGGCCCGAAAGGGTCGGTCTATGTCCAAGGGAGGTCCGAAGCCCCCCCCTCCCCCCCTCATTCGACACCTCCGCTACTACGAGAGCGTGTGGTTGTAAATCGGGCGGAACCTAAAGCAGCATTTCGTGCCCACAGAATAGGCGGGCATGGAGACTGGACGCCAGTTTGTGAGCTTGATCTGTCAGGCAATGCTGAATTAACGTCAAGGTTTCAGTGCAATGCGATGTGTTACGCTATGGCTTGTGTGTGTGTGTGTGTGTGTGTGTGTGTGTGTGTGTGTGTGTGTGTGTGTGTGTGTGTGTGTGTGTGTGTGTGTGTGTGTGTGTGTGTGTGTGTGTGTGTGTGTGTGTGCGTGCGTGCGTGCGTGCGTGCGTGTTTCCTGGGGCTGTGAAAAATGTTTGTTTCGAACCTTTCTTTCTTTCTTTATTATTTCCTCAGACACAGTCTAAGAGGGGGCGGAGGCTAAAGGCGACAGAGCGCCTGACAAGGGCCCCGGCTCCCTTGCACAATAAACACAGACCAAATACATCAACAAAGTTCAGTCAGACAGACATAGGTTCAGACAGTGGGCAATATTAAAAAGGGAGACTAGTCACTGCTCGAATATGAAGTCAGCAAATAATTGGTAAAAAATATTTACATGCGCAACATAATGGCTGCAACGTAAATACAGAACAAAGCAATTTAGTTATCAGTCGGCACGTTCAACAACATCATTCATAGCCATGGCACTCATCACAAAACCAAGACAATAACCAAGCACAATTTCACAGCCGTGTATAAAAATTGCACTAGTTGAGAGAAGCATGGCAAGGAGAACAAAGCGCACTTTGTGAGGTAATTTACAATAATGAAAACATAATGTCACTGTTCACAAGAAACTTCCTACAGTATTTCTTAAATGTATGTACATTTTTATTAAAGTCGACTTGCATATCTCTTCTGTTCAGAGCATTGGTTATTTGAAAAGATAATGCTTGCCTTCCGTAGTTGGTTCTAACTTGCGGCATTTTTCGTTTTGGGTTTCGGGTACTGTATGAATTTGAGCTGGGTACTGCGGAAATATGTAACTTGTATTTATTGATCCATTGCAATAGCTTAAAGTAGTACACCTGGTCAGCCTTCAACATGTTATATTTGGTAAATAATGGATGTGTTCTCAATAACTGCTTGTTGCCTTTAAAATTTTCCAGTATGCGCAACATTTGCTTTTGTAATACATTAAGTTTGTAGTAGTTGGTAGCCGTTGTTGTTCCCCAAGTCAAGATTCCATAGCTCATTCTAGAGTAAACCAGTGAATAGTATAGTGCCTGCTTTAAACGTTTGGGTATTAGATGTTGTACTTTGTAAATGCACCCAATGGTGCGAGAAAGGCTTGATTTTAGGTGAATAACGTGAGTATTCCATGAGAGATTGTGGTTAAACCAGACACCTAAAAACTTTTGTTCAGTAACCTGTTCCAGCAAGCGTCCTTCAAATCTAATGTTAACCGGGTAGCAGTCATGTTTATTGATTGGCTTAAAAATGACGTACTTTGTTTTATTTACATTTAGACTCAAGCGATTTCTTTGAAGCCATGCAGATAACTGTAATAAGTAGTCATTAACAGACGTCTCTAAAGATTGCATGGTTTCTCCGGTGAAAAAAACATTGGTATCATCTGCATACATTATTAATTGCGGGGATCCATGTATTGCTATAATATCATTTATATAAATAAGAAAAAGTAGGGGTCCCAGAATAGAGCCCTGGGGAACGCCCTGTTGTACTTCGAGTCTGCTGGAGGACCAATTGTTAACACGTACATATTGATAACGTTTCTCTAGATAACTCCGGATTAGTTTTATTGCTACTCCTCTAATACCATATTTTTCTAATTTTCTTAACAAAATGTTATGTTGAACAGTGTCGAAGGCTTTGCTGAAATCTATAAATAAGCCAAGAGTGAGCAATTTCTTTTCTATATTTTCAATTATCTTATCTTTTATGTCAACGAGAGCAATCTCTGCTGATTTGTTTACTTGAAAGCCGTACTGAGCTTCTGTTATTACTCGGTGTTTATTAAAGAAACCGCTTAGCCTGTGATTGATGACGTATTCAAATACCTTTGAAAACACTGTCAGAACTGAAATGGGCCTATAATTATTAATGTTGGTCTCACCACCGCCTTTGTAGACAGGTGTAACTTTTGCGATCTTCAAATCATCTGGAAAATCTCCGCTAAGAAGCATCTGGTTTATTATATGCGATAATATGGGGCTTATCAAGCTTACCACATGCTTAATAGGCAAAACTTTTATCCCGTCGTCTCCACAAGCGACTTGGTTTTTTAGATTTCCTATTATTGTTTCGATTTCATGAGACGTTGTAGGGGCAAGCATGATTGACTCCATCAAGCTATTTATGTGTACGCAGTCACTGGAAGTGCCATGCTGTCCTGAATAAACACCTACTTTAACGAAATGTTGATTCATAGCTTCTACTAAATTGTTCCCAGTTAGAAGCACATTGTCAATGCAGATTTCCTTCACACCACAGTCAGCTTGATTTCTTGCTAATATGTTGTTTAGTAGCTCCCATGTCTTTTTGCCGTCATTTTGAACATCCTGGAATTTAGTTTGGAAATAATTAGACTTTGCGTATTTTAGATCCGAGTTCAATTTGTTTCTCAGTTGTTTGAATTCATTCAGTACACATGGATCTCGGGTTTTAAGAAACTGTTGAAATTTTCGGTTTTTCTCTTTTATTCTTCTGTGCAGCTCCCTAGTAACCCATGGTTTTCTAATCCGTTTACTTTTCTGAGTACTTTCTCGGAGTGGAAAGGCCAAATCGTAGCAATGTTGAAATTTCATCAAAAAGACCTGGTAAGCCAGTGTGGCGTTACGTTGCTTGAACACATCATCCCAGTTCTCTTCTGCTATATAGTTATGAAACGTCATCAAGGTATCATTAGTTATTGCTCGATACAAAATTTTTTCTTGAGGAAAAACATTATTTTTCTCGGAAGGAAAGCCCAAGCAGAACACTGGCAAATGATCGCTGATGTCATATCTGAGAACACCAGCCGTAACATTTGCATCATCTATGTTGGTAACACACACATCCAGACACGTGGCAGTATCTACTGTGACCCTGGTTGGCAGTGATATCAGATTAGAACAGGCATAGGAATTTAGTATGTCATGAAAGTCTCTTGCGCATGGACTATCTGATATGGTGTCTATGTTGACGTCACCGAGAAGCATAAATGATTTTGTTACAGTCTGTAAAGTGCGAAGAGCATTGTCGATGAAGTCGATAAATTCCATCGATTTGCCTGCTGGCGGTCTGTAGATCGCGCCAACAGTGACGTTCGACAATTTGACAAACAGGCTTTCAATAACTTGATCGCATCTAGTCAGGTCGCTCAGCACTTCATAATGTACACTCTCCTTTATAAAAATTGCTATACCACCGCCCCTTTTTATATCCCTACTAAGGCTTACGCACTTGTAACCAGGAAGATGCGGTGCCGTGTCTGTGTGTGTTAGCCAAGTTTCTGTTAATACTATTGAAGAAAAATTAATGTGTAGGGACTGAAGAAGTATCTCAAGACTATCCACTTTGTTTTTTAGGCTTCGCATGTTTATATGTATAACTGAAAATTGTCTTTTGTTTGACCTGTGCTTTTGATTAAAAGTTTGGCAATCGTAGTACTGGCAATCATTTTGTCCTGCCATCATTTTTCTGAAGTGTGTCGAACAGGTGGGTGCACCATTATCCTTAGTTTATGTTCTCCAGATCAGACTGTCTAGCAATTCTGATAGCAACCGAGCCCTCGTCTTTTCGAGCAAGAATTTTCCCTCCAGAGCACCACACGAACTTCCATCTTGCAGACTTTTTCTTGGCGATCGCAGCTCCCAGAAGCCTTTTGTTTAAGACAGTCAAATGTTCATTCACATATACCGGAGAAGCTTCTCCTCCGTAGTCAAGGTCTTTCGTAGTTATCCTTTGTTTTTTGCTTTTTTGCAGGATTACATTTCGCTTGGTACGCTGTACAAAACGAACTACTATGTTTTTCTCCTCCGAGTTGTGTACAGCGACGCGATGACAAATGTCAATATCTGTGTCAACGATTGGCTCACCCAAGAAGACGCCAATTTTCTTAACGACCTCTGTAGCATCTCCTTCTGTTGGCACACCCTTGATTTCCAGATTGTTAGATCTCTGATGCTGTTCCAGCTCTTCGACTCTGTTGCTCAATTTGCGGTTCTCGGCTACAAGTTCTTCATTTCTTTTCACTAACCCTTGAAATTCTTTTCGCAATTCCTTTAACTCTTGCTTGATATCATTTACACCATCACATGTGTCACTGCAGAATTTCACACTTTCTTTCAAAGCCCTTAGGTCAGCCCGAAGTTCGCGCTTCAAGTCATCAAGGGCCTTAAAAAAATCTTTGGCGTCCTTAGTCATAACTAGGTCGAAAGCGGGCAGCTAAGAGAAGTGGGGTAAGGATACAAGCACAGCACACAGTAGGCTCTCGATCAACGAGAAACAATACGACACTCGTGGCGCACGTTGTGTTCGGCAACAGTGCAAGGATAGTAAGGATTTGTTTGAGGATAGCAAGTAGCCTCACCTGCAGAGTAACAGGAAAAAAATTAAGTCCGTATTCCCTGTGCACTGTCGCCGAACTGTAGTCGCAGTTGGCTGTCGTCCTCCTTAAGTACGCTGGTGTGGCGCCGCCGTCGTAGCCAACTTCTCAATGGAGCACGCATGCGCCAGGTAGCCACCCGAACGATGTCCGAAGATGATCAGATAGCAGCCGTCTTTGCTGGACGAATCGGCCCTTCACAGCAGTCGATCCGTGGCAGGGACTGCAGAGTAACAGGAAAAAAATTAAGTCCGTATTCCCTGTGCACTGTCGCCGAACTGTGTTACGTGAACCTGTGAACCGTGAACCTGTGTGAACCTGTGTTATGACACCGGCTAAAACCTCTGTATGCATGTCTCGAGAAGATGTTGTGTTACCTACTCATATTTACAAACTTTGATATGCCATGCTCTACTTACTGATTATGTGTGTATATATGTTCTCAAAAAGTTTGTATCGTGATTTGCCAATTAGATTTATGGCCACGGATACCATTTATATCTAGAAAGCTGTATATGCGTACGGATACATCTTTGCGGACGTTTGTTTTATGCTAATTTCTACGTAAGGTGTGCCATAAGCACTATTTTCACCCTGCGTTTCTTTTCCTTTCCCTAAATTTCCACTCAAACATACAATCAGGGCTGGAGCCCTTGTCAAGCTACTGGAAAAGCGGCTTTTCTATGCCCGTCCTCACATTTCGTCCTTGTTATTTGTAAGGAATGACTACGAAATAAAGAAGGTCAGCCTTTCAAGCTTGCCTTCGCGACCGGCTGCTTCGGACGTGGAATGGGCATCTCTGCCCATTCCATGGTCGAGGTAGAATAACAATGCGAAAAAAAACAACACGTGAGGGAGAACGTACCAACAGCTTCAAATATAATGGTCGTTAAAGGCAACGCCAGCATCGCACTCGCCCTGATTTTCATTGAAAGCAGCGCTTTGAAACCAGCACTGAATCACGAAAACTGCGAACCCGCACAAAGCGTTCGCGTGTTCACGTTGCCCACGCATGGTTCGTCATCCCTCAACAGTGCTCCCGCGCTTTATTTTTGGCCCGTGCACATTCCTTTCCGATTTCCCTTTTTTTTCATTTTGCAGTGTTACCTTCCCGCAGTGTGGGTTAGCAAGGCGGATTTTTCTGCTCCTTGTTTAGGGCCGTCTGCAACAAAATTGCAGGACACAACAAAATTGCCGTCTGCAACAAGATTGCTTCTGCTATCGGAGACATAGATGAGCCTCCATGCAAAATTTCGCTTTTGAAATACGAGTGGATGCATCCCGAAAGAGCCTACCGAAACTGAGAGGGAAAAGAAACGCCGCCATTACTTCTCACCGCAAGTGATGCAGGACTCAGAACTGGCGCGGCTCCTGGACGTGCCGTTGTTAAGAATGGCGAGCTGCAAGGCAAAATTGCCACCCCATTACGACTAAGGGACAAGACGCGCATCCCGCACTCTCCGTCGCCGCAGCTAGAAGGCGTTCGCAGAAGCGGGCTTTGTGCTGAAAACCGCCTCCCTCCACCAGCCCCATCGCCATTGTGACAGAACGAGTTCGTTGGACGAACAATGGTGCCGGAGGTCTCCAGCGCGGACCTGATCTGATACGCATGAACAAGCTGCCGCGGGAATGCCGTTTTTTGGTGCTTCCCAGGCCTCGCCCAGACGCAAGACAACGAGCTACCCACGATTGGCGCCGATACTTCCCGGAACGGCACCCCTCCAACGCCGGCGTCGGGCATCGGAATGTGTGTGCCTTTGTGTACGTAAACTGTTCTGCGAAGCGGCGGCAAATTGGCGATGAGTAAACGAACAGTCGCCGCCTCGTATGGCCGGCGGACCGAGTGTATAAAAACTGTTGTTGTGCGAATGCTGGACACACTTCTCTTGAGCAGTCATGTTAGACTGATTCACTTCTCTCGTGCAGTCATGTTGGACTGACACTCTTTTTCTCAAGCAGTCATGTTAGACTTATTTAATTACTGTAAATAAACCCATATTACTCGTTCTCGATGAGAAGTAGTTCTTCCCTTCATCAACGTCCTCAGCGTGGATAAGTTGGACGACGGCATGGGCCAGCTACCTTCGAATTCATGCCGGACTCCAATCTTGGCAACGGATCTCGAGCGATGGGATTAAGCCCCCAATCCTGACACCGTATACGAGCGTGGGCACCGCGCAAGCGGCCCGCGTCTGCCGCGGCGCGCTGAAAAAAAAAAAAGAAATGTCGTAGACGACGTGCAGGTTATTACGCCACAACCGCTAATCACCAGCCAGTGCATGCGTCGTCTGGTTAGGTGCTATTTTAAGACTGCTAATAAGAAAACGAGGCAATTACCAGCCCTGTCGCTTTGCCAAGATTGCTTCAGTAGTGCGGTATACTACTCGTAAACCAGTTTTGCCTAAGTGAAATTTTGTTGCAGTGGGGCCTTCGATTTCGCTCTCCATTCGGTCTCATTTCTGTATGCGAGTATGTATCCGTCTCCTTCAAAGAAACTATTCGTCATAAATGGGCTGATTATCTAACTTCGTGCGCGTTTGTGATCTAGCACTAACCGCTTTTTGATGTCTTTTTGTTCATCGTTGCATGCACACTTCTTTTAAAACGAAGCTTTCGTTTCCTGCTATCCGTGGTTTGGCCTGGCTTGCTGCTGCTTCCGGTGACGTTGTCATCGTCATTACTATCGTCATTATCATCGTGCTCATTTTTATAATCTCGGCGGATACATTTCTGGAGTTCTATACAAAAGTAGTACGCGAGCCGCAAGCATGTTATATACGAAGAAGCACTCTTATATAACGATATATATATATATATATATATATATATATATATATATATATATATATATATATATATATATATATATATATATATATATATATATATATCGCTTCTCGGCCTTTTGGCTAAGATCAAAGTGTAGTAACCACTGTAACCAGTGTATAACCACTGTATGCTAACCCACAAAGCAGTACCCGTAAGCGCACCTCTGTTCTGCCCAATCAAAAATAAGTTCTCCTACATGAAGCACAATCAGTGTGTGTGTGTGTGTGTGTGTGTGTGTGTGTGTGTGTGTGTGTGTGTGTGTGTGTGTGTGTGTGTGTTTTCAAAGCGCCCTTCATAATCGCGCTTCCTTGAGCCAGCTGGCGAGCAGGAGAGGACCTGCGCGTTTCCGTGTACGCACTTGTCGGTCCCATATAATGCTGTCGCATTGAAATGTCCTGCAGACACACGGACATCTAGGCCGGTAATGATTGATTCATGGTTTGAAATTTCCAGTTCTCATCCTCTTCCTGACCTTCGCATTCCTTTGTTCGTTCTTCCCTTTTTTGCATGTTCCGCTCCACGTGCCCTTTCTTGTCACGTACGGCACACGCCAGCCCCCTCAGGTGTTCATTCTTCTCGTGGGCAGGGCTGACCTTCCACTCCGTCACGGCCACAACACACATTGTCTGACATACTTTTTTTTTCTCCCTGGCATTCCGCTTTTACATCCGCACGTCTCACCACCGTTTCTTGTCATCGCAGTTCTCGAAAGCGCCCCGCGTTCTGGCCTGTGCTCACGCTACGTTCTTTCGAAGGTATTTGTTTGGTTAGGATGACCAAAAAGACATTTACGCAGTCTTTCGCACCGTGCGCTACCGTCGCGGTTAGCCGAGTTGCTGGCCCGGCAGCGGCAAGGGCCTCCGAGAATGGTCGCCGCCTGCGGCTCGCTGAAGAAAGTTTGGAGGACGCTTAAGCTTCGCGTTTAAGAGTGAAACGCGATAGCATTCAAAGATCCCGGACTGCTGCTCGCCCTTCCCGACAACTGCAGCTTATGTAACCGTAACCGCCGTGGTTGCTCAGTGGCTATGGTGTTGGGCTGCTCGAGGTCGCGGGATCGAATCCCGGCCACGGCGGCCGCATTTCGGTGGGGGCGAAATGCGAAAACGCCCGTGTACTTAGATTTAGGTGCACGTTAAAGAACCCTAGGTGGTCGAAATTTCCGGAGTCCCCCACTACGGCGTGCCCCACAATCAGAAAGTGGTTTTGGCACGTAAAACCCCATAATTAAATTATTATTATTATGTAACCGTAATGCTTGCCGGGGAACGCTGGTGGCGAACGCTATGCACGAAGACGAGCTTTCTGGTAGAAACGCGGCCTCTTGCGTGGGCAGCGATGCGGCGGAGGCAAGCGCCATCTGGAGGGGCTGCGTGGAACCGGGCGCTCCGCTTTATGGCCTTTGAGATTTGCGCAAGCCGGCGTGCGCCAATCTCGGGGGCCATGGCCGCTCTTCGAATGGCAGTGGTAGCAGCCCGAAGCACGTACGTGCCGGAAGCTCGCACTTCGAGGTTGCCTACTTGTTATATGTTCAGCGGTTGCGGTTTTTCCGGTATGCTGATGACGCTATTACCTTGGTAAAAAAAAGTACCTATGCATATTAAAGCACATTTAATTTTTGCCGCTGCTGGTCGAGCAACCTGGGGCTGCGGAACTTCGCTTTTCTTCAGTTCTGCTTGAGTGAATACCCTGCACCACGTGAGAAATGCAGCTAGGCGACAAGGCTGATCACGAGCGTACACCAGGGAGAAAAGAAGCGTTCGTGCTCAGAGGGCCAGAGGTATGCCACTACACCAGAAGCGAAAAAACAGCCAGCGCCCTTACCGCGTTTTGTGGATGTCATGATCTTTTCTTCTTTTTTTGATGTAGTGATGTAGTGATCTTTTTTTGATGTAGTGAAAACTTGGCTGCGGCTTAGCTCAGCTTACCCTGGATATGCAAAGCTAAAGCTTGGTTTAGCTTGGCTAACTCTTGATTTCACTTGGTTCGTCCAAAGCCTGCCTTTGTATGCGGTTGTGGTCCTGCTTCTGGCGTTTTGCGACCCTCGAACGGATCGCTCTTCCTCAGTTTCCGACGCTAGCTTCGCGCGCTTGGCGTTCCGTACCCTCTCCAGTGAAGCAGCTCTCCGGGCTATATCCGTGGGGTGGTCAGACGCGGCTTGCCGACGATAACGCAAAGCTACCTACAGAAGGCGGCCTGGCCTCGCTATCATCCATGGCCAAGCTCGCGAAGACTAGGCGAGCGCGGCGCTCCTCTTAGCTAGCCGCGCGGCGAGTCACGTGGTCAGGCTAGGGTGGCTAGAATGGGGAGGTGTGAAGACCGGCCTCCGGAAGCTGGCCCCAAAACGCGTTCCTGCCGCGTGACGGCGCTGCCGGCCGGGGCGCCGTAGTTTCTCGCGGCGGCGGCATACCTCCGGGCGGGAAAATGATTTGGTAGCGCTTAGTTTTAGCGTTTGAATGTGTTAGAATCTGACCAGACTTCTTTCTCTACATTGTAGATGCTGAGAGAATTTAATGTTTCGCTGCTCTCATTCCACATGGAAACAGCGAGCACCGACTATGCAGCCGACACAGCAACGGTTTTTGCGACCACCTCTTGCCGAGATTAGCGCGCTTATTCCTTGCCGAAAGTATAGTTCATAGGAATCACCGAGCAAGGCCAGCGCATTGGAATAACCTTGAATGTGTCGCCCGCATATAAGTCACATATCTGGGATTGTAACATAACTTTAAATGGAGGAAGTTCATGCAATATATCAGCATTGTGGTGAAGAAATTCTAGAAAGTACAACGCGCTTGCGATTTAATACATGTTTATTGGAGATAACACAGTTATTGCATAAAATCACATTTTTACAAAACACAGGGCTTAACCTTCTTGGCTTTGTTGTGTATGGCACACTGATTTAAGCCTTTGAGGAAAAAGTGAATACGTGTTATACAATAAAACCTAGACACCGATCCTGTTAGATCAGCGTAATGCTTCCTGCAGCCAATCTGTGGCACATTGGCTGCTAGAAGCAAGAAATTTTTGACAACTTTTGCTTGCAGTCGCGTAGGGTTAAATGCACGGGTGAACCTGTCTTCGAGTGTCTGAATGAGGTTGTATAGACAGACTGAGGGATACAGAAGCCCCCCATGTCCCCACGCACCCCCAGACTGAAATGCATAAGCTTGCATACTTCATGATAATGATGAACTGCGCAGGAGTGGGGTGATCATTGGCTCCGTTGGACTGTCTCACAATACCAAATGAACGCTCCAAGCAGTCCTGACTGAGGCGGGAAGTCATCAAGAACCTGAACCCAACCTTCTCAGTTAGATACGTCAAGAGGTCTTTAGTGGAATGTATGGTCACACGCAGACCTTCTGATGTGCCCTTGCTTAA
Source organism: Dermacentor albipictus (assembly GCF_038994185.2). NCBI lineage: Eukaryota > Metazoa > Arthropoda > Arachnida > Ixodida > Ixodidae > Dermacentor > Dermacentor albipictus. The sequence goes on from NC_091827.1 coordinate 29,933,209, forward strand.
GAAGCCGAGCCCTTTTGCATGGGCCTCCCACTGATCCAGAAATGCTTGCATGCTGTTAAGTGCAGTTTCTTGAGCACTGCCACGTCTGAAACACAAAAAGCATTTACCACCGGCACACGAAAATGAGCACAGTTGCTGTGGGCATATCTCAGAGCTTCAGTTGGAAACCGTGATGTCATGGCTTCAATTGCTTGAGCCATCATGTCGATGAACACCCTTGTTGGCTCCAGATTTGAGTACTGTTGCTAATATTTTCTTTGTGCAAGTCCATGGCGTGCACAACTGCACTGTTGAAAACATTGAAGGCCAGATTTACCCGCATCTTTTCGAATCCACTAGAATATGTGTGTGAATATGTCAACTTGGGTGCAACTTTCAATGTCAAGGCACTGCTGTCGACCTTCCATGTCGTTGTAACATGTTCACAGGGTGTCAAGGGATAGCGACAGCAGCTCACACCAACTACTTTGAAGAAAAACTGAGGAAACATTAGAAAAACACAGCTGCACTACACCGACCACGAGAGATCACTTTGCAATGCACCGTGGCCTACGAGACTGACAAGCTCACGGCGCCCCCGACGGAAGCGCCAAATTTTCCCCCAGTGGGAGGAACGCGCAGCGGGGCCTCCCTAGGCAATGGCGGCGGCGGCGCGGTCTTCACACCTCCCAATTCTAGCCACCCTAGTCAGGCGGCGACCCAGCTGCAGAGAGCGCATGCGCCAAGCCGGCGGCGACGGTGGAGCTCGGCTCGGCGAGTCACGTGATGCGTTTCCAAGGCTACGGCGCAGCTGCGGTCAAATGAAGGTCAAATTTCTGGCTACGGCGAAACTCGGCTGGACGTGGTTAGTGAAGCTTTCACTTTAAGCGTACAGCAAACAAATATAAAATTAAATATTATCACGTGTTTCTGCAATGCAGTTGGTATCAGGAACTTTGTTTTTAACCGGTCACAGAGGAGAAAGTGGTGACGTCGATGATGCTTTTAGTGCGCGCCACTGGGCTGTGGTGTGGTCGGAAGTGATGTATAGGGATTTGTTTGCGGGACTAAAACATTATAAACATTTCGATATCAGTGCTTCGAGGTACGCTAGAAGCCTCTCCAACCGTCAGTCTACGCAACCCGCAAGAGAAAGGCGGTGACTTGAAAAGAATTCGAGGGTCTTTTCAAAGGTTGCAGTATTAATAAGAGAGATAGAGAGCTGAAGTTACTGACAGTACGAAAATAGTAAATTTACCATCCCTGCATCTCTGCCAAGATTTCTTGAATAGTATCTACTTTACTCGTAGTCAACCAACTCGCAAAAGTGAAATTTCATTGCAGTTGGCTTTCAATGTCAAATAGCAACAGATAACGGCCTATGAGGTACACCTAACTGCAGGGCTCCGGATAAAATTTTGACGCCACCTTGGGTGCTTTGTAACGTTCACCCAAATCTACCTATATGTACACGCGGGCGTCTTTGGACTCGGGTTTCGTCGAAATGCGGCCTCGAATGATCGAACCTACGGCTCGTGCTGAGCACCAGAACGTGGCGCAGCCTCTCCGGCACTGAGTCGGGTTTTCTCCGAATTGTTCCGCGCAGGTTCTTTGCTTTCTGGCTCTGGGGTTTACTTAAAAGCACTTCTTGTTGGGCCAGTTGGTAGCTGTTCATTATAAAATATGAAGACGCCAAATAAACAAACACACAAGAGAAGAGAACGGGACAGGGCGCCTGCAGCTGGTGCGGTCACTGCGCTGGTGGTCAACGCGCGGTCACTGCAGCTGATGTTTACGGTCCTCCCTAGTAACAATGCCCGAGACTGCAGGCAGCTTGCGCAAGAAGTCTATACGGCGCCGCTGTCAGCTTCTTTTGCGCAGTGTGAGTGCAAGCCCGGTCACTGCAGCTGTGCCCGCGCACCGGAGGTCACATTCGCCTCGCGATTCTTTGCGAGATGAACAAGTCGCTGTTGCTAAGTGGAGAGGTCGGCGACATTTGCAAAAAGCTTGCGGCGACCTTTCTCGCCGTACATCTGCAAATACTGCGAGCGACATGCTCGATAGCAACACGGGTTCACTAGCTCGTTATATATTCTTATTCTTTTTGTTAGTTGGAAAACAATGTCTTCTTCGCGTCCTCTACGCTGCCCAGCGAAGCCCGTGTTTTAAAGGTTAAAAAACTTCTTCGTGCTAGAACAGTATATCTTGATCGTGTTGCTTAACGGCCGTTTCAAAAAGCCGCGCAATGTTACTTTCGCCAGAAATGGCGCGCTTATTTTATTCCTTCTTTTTTTATTCCTTTCTTTCTTTTTTCCTGGTCCTTTGGCGTATGCTTCGTATACATGCATTTTTGACCGTGGCTTTTCGCTCGTTTCTTGCTGCACATGTGTGCCACCTTCGCACCGACGCTTCAAGGGCGCGTGAATTCTAATTCATGCGCCTTCGTTGGAATTATGCGTAGCAGGTGCTCCAGCTGACCAGTTCCTCCTCGTTCACGTTTCAGTTTATCCCGGTGGTGCGCGTACATATGCGGTGTGGAAAACTGCAACGGAATCCTATGTTCTGAGTGCTAGGATTGATTCAACTTCCTTTCCTTTAGACACGGACAATATATTTGATATCTTTATGCTTGCGCTATGCCCAGGACAAACAGGACCGAACGGAACAAACTTGCAACTGGTTTATTTGGTATCAGGAGACATATACCCTTCTTTTTTTCTGGACCGTACCGAATTTTCCTAGATCGCCTGTGGCAGATAGCATAATTATAGTTAGTCATCGAGCAGGATTACTCAAAGAGATGGACATTCCTTGTCCAACAAATCGAAATGCAGAATCGACTACTTAACGAAAAAAATCGCTAATTAACCCGTGTCCCCAGGGAGTTCCATTTTCTCCGATATATATATTCATACATCTAAAGAGACTGAGAGGAGGGAGGAAAGAAGAAAGAGAGAGAGAGCCATAGAATGAGTGTTTCCAAGTCTTACTGTGCGTACAGGTAGAAGATATGTTACTCCGAATCTGGCATGTCTCAGCAACGATTATCTCTTTACTCGCATCGGGAACCGGTCAGCGGCCTTCTTCGATCGTCTGGCTCACAACTTACGTGCAGTGCGCTGAAAGTTCCGATAGCGACCAGCGGTACATATTTCCGAAAGTGAAGACCCTCGATGTACCTCGCGCGCTCCCGTGATCGCACTGCAGCTGCTTTCCCAACGATGCACCAAATTTCTCTTGGACGGCTTCCTGAAGTGTTGTACCACTTAACTCGCAGCTCCTCAGCCCAGAAAGCCCCTCGAGCTCTTCTGCAGTACCTTCAGGCGGCACACTTGAGTGCGCGATATTAAATACGCTACACCTGGCTTGGCGCACGTGAAAGTGTGATCAAGACTGATGTGTTCTGTCCCTCTTTCTCTCCCCCACTCCTTCCCTCCCTCTCCCACGTGTAGGGTAGCAAACTGGACAAAGCTTAGTTAAGCTCCCTTCGTTCGCTATGCCCACAATTTTACTTATCACTCCACCTAATCTTTTGCCAACGTCGGCTCCGCTTACATTTCCTTGTCACTCACCCTCCTGCTCCAATACAGAATGCCGGCTTTCTGTACTGCTCATTACTGCCCAACTGCCTGTAAACCTCGACAAGAATATCAGGTGGTCGGGTGCGTTCTTTGGTTGATACTCCTACCTTCATGTTTCTTAACGTAAGGCCCATCCATTTAATTGTTTTTCTTTTCCAATTGAGAACTTTTAGCCGGTCAAGTATTTCGCTAAATGTAATATTGATTCCATAATGCCGGAATAACGCTAGGTGAATACCGGGTATGCTGGAGGAGGTCGAGCAAATCGAATTTTATAATTTAGTTATATTTACCCAAAGACTGCGTAACCCGCGTAGCTGTGCACGTTCCAAGCGGGAAAACGATAAGCTGCGATTTATTACCGAAAACGGACACTCTATATGGCCGATAGAAGCCATGTTCTATTTTAAAACGGAAAATCTTTGACTGTTTTATTTGGCTGGCATTATCATATAATCCGAGCGATAAACAGTACTTTTGCGTTTGCTACGCGCCAAAGTAGCCTACCTGAAACCTTGCTAAGACAAGCTTTATACCTAACGTGACCGTTCGTGGTTAGCAAGAAGCAGGGGCGCGTTCGGAGAGGATGGCGGGTAGTGTGAATCAACACGAACGGAGGCGCAAGGGTCGTTGTATCGCACGTTTCTTATCTAGGGTATACGGGATTCACTTTCCTTTGCCCGCGGGGTTCATATTGACCGGAGCATGGCCTTCGGCAAACTCGCATTACGCTGTGGCTATGCTTTCCACTGCAGTGCACGCAACTAGGTCGGTATAGATTCGGAACATTAACCGCTACTGCAGTCATCCCAAGTCAGCGTTTTCGGTTGCACGGCTCTCTCGCTTGTACTCGTTGCGGGTTAACCGACCGGGCAGTCGTAATGGTTTTTTTTTTTCTTCCCCCAGGCCAGTGACTCGAGCTGTTTTCTCGCCGCCGTGTTACTTGTCGTCGTTGCTTCCCTTATTTTATTAACACCCGCGCGTAACTGCTTTTCTTTTTTTGCTCTAACCCGTGTCCCCAGGGCGTTCGATCTTCTTCGAAGCGCGTGTACGTGACGGGCTTGGTAGAGATGATGTGCCCGCAAATGGCTCGCGCTGGCTTCCAAACCCTCGTAGAAGTGAATTTAGATAGTCTATAGATCGTTTGTAGACTTGTCGTAGGTCGCTTTGGCCCGTTCAGTGACATGTTCTCTCGGCTTTAGATAAGCGCTAGCGCTCTTTTATTCATCCGATTCCGGCCGTTGTGGCTGCTTTAACATGTCAACTCATTTTATTGGCTGTTGTAGGGGTTGGAGGACAGGACTCCGGGATGAAAAACCCAAACTTGGGAGGGATTTATTCTACATTATTTACAAGAGACGTGAGCGTCCAGTAACAGTCGTACTGTCATTACGGGCCGGCAGCAACTCGGACGCTGCGGCCCGCGGCAAGAAGTTCGAGAGAGGTGAATCAGGGAATCAGGGCATCTCCCAGAATTGTCAGGTCTCTCTGGAAGGCTTCTTATAAGCCCTTCGAGCACTGCAAGTCACGTCAGGTTTGACCAATGGGAGAGTCCACTCCGATGACGCCACTTGCAGCCAATGGTAGGCGCCCGTGTCGTGGTGTCACACCTGGCGGCTTGCTGCGGTCTTGCATCGCAGACTGGCAATGCACTTCGAACAAAGAGAAGGGGAGGGCTGCACCTGCTTCATTGTCGGATGCCCACCTGCTAACCCCGGCGGCGCACGAACTTGTTGGCATGTAAACTCGTTGCCTTAAACTTGTCTGCTCGGCCGCTTCTCTGGAATGCGCTTTCCTGCTTCTGCATTCCTCAATTAGCTGTGCTGCAATCCGATGTGGTCTGGGGAACTCGAAGTAATCGCAGGAACCAGCTCCATATCTAACACTGTGCAAAGTATTCGTTGTCTATCGACGAAAAGATGACGTCTACGCCTTTCGGTCTATAGCAGCGTATAAATTTCCGAACGGCTCGTTTACAGAAGCTCTGCAGATATTTGTCTAGAAAACGTCCAAGACCACACGTGTACAGGACGTCCAACGAAAGTCTACGTATCTACCTCACCGCAAAACTTCTACTGTATCTGATTTTTTTTTCATATTTCTGTATATCTCGTAATATTATTTCTATGCATTTTCTATCTTTCTGTTGTGTTTCCTTCGCATTTCTATTTCTTTTTGTGCGCCTGTTTGCGTATCCTAGCTGTTTCCCTCCCGCCCATATCTAATCTCGTTCCGCGTGTTTCCATTTCTCGTTCGAGTGTTTGGTAGACGAAGCGCGATGATTGCTTTGCACTCAACCCACGCGGCATTCTTAAAGAGATCGCTCCCTCCCACGGCGGAGGAAGGGAGGGGGGTGGGGCTCCTGGCTACCTTACTCGTCCATCACAGTCCTCGTACAAGGTGGCTTGCACCGAGATCGTCCGAGTGACGCAGACGCACCCGTCCTGTTTACACAACCTTCGTATTGCTTTTCTACGTAGTACGTGCCTCTCTACATGTGTACACGCGCCTCGGGTGCAAAGGTGTATACCCTGTATTCCTTATATCGGCTCAGGCGCCGTGCCACTTGCACCTCGGCCAAGGCTCGGCCGTGGGCATAACGTATATAGTAACCGCGAGATACGTTCGCGTGTGCCGTCTGTCCCGTAGAAGATAGTCTGTATGCACAATGTTGCACGCTGTGAAAGGACGTTTGCTTTTGGGCGTACGTAGGTTGTACGGACGAGGGCCTGCTTCTTGTTGTCTCACTCCTTCGCCGCACCGTAGAATGCGAGGAGGAAGAGGTGGAGGAGGGGGATGAGGAGGAGGGAGAGCTGTAGTGGCGGAGCGGGTGACGCTTGTCCGGTTGGCCGCGACGGCTCACGTTCCCGGTATCTGAACGGAAGCGCGATAATCGATCTTGCACGAGTTGTCTGCGTGCGGAGCTTTTCGACAGGACGGCGAAGCGGTTTCTTTCTCCGGTGGTTGGCTGCGTTTGTGCAGAGAGCGCCGCGAGGATGATGCGCTCCATGGACTGCGTTTATCTGCTTGGCCAGATTGGAGAGACGCTGACTCGATAGACGTCTCGCGTGCGAAGGGAAATAAAAAAGAAAAGCTTTAGCGTGTGGGAAATCGCTCGCTAACTGCGGCGACCACGTGCGCGCCGTTTAAGTGCTGTTCTGCCAAACGTTGCCGATGGAGCGTTTGCGATGCAATTATGAAGTTGGCCCGTATATGGAGTGGAGTTTGTTGGGAAGCACCGTCCGTGACTGACTACGGACTCGAACGTTACACGGCGCGTGTCAGCTGTCAGACGTAGTACCACTGTAGATACGTGAATATTGAGGGTGGAGGGGGGGGGTGTAATTTATATTAGGGTGGCCCTTTAGAGAGTACTAGCTTAGCACGAATAATACAGCGGAAACGAGAAAGACGGACGGAGACAAGCGCTACCAAACCAAACAGAACACAAACCTCTCGAGGGTATAACCCTTCCCGGACACAGAAGGCGAAAAACCTGGCCCGGCATGTCGCTTCGACGATTTGGGAAATAAGAACATCGGTGACAGATGACTGCAGAGAGTACACAGAAAAGGAATTGCCCAGTGTACGAGAAATGAATTCCAGAAGAGTTGACTGTTGGGCTACTTGATTTGGCTTATTTCCCAAATCATCGAAGCCACATGCCGGGCCAGGTTTTACGCCTTCCGGAAAGGGCTATACCCTCGAGATGTTTGTGTTCTGTTTGGTTTGTTAGCGCTTGTCCTTGTCCGTCTTTCTTGTTTCCGTGGTTTTATTCGCGCTAAGCTACTATTTCAAATATGGACGACCAACTAGCCCAACAGTGAACACTTAGAGAGTGGGCTTGGAAAGCGTCGTTCCAAGCCGGAAAAGAGGCGTGGACGTTCGAAAATTGCGCGACCTTCTTATTCATAGGTGTTTATTCATGTACGTAAAAAAAAAGGAAGAATAGGAGCGATGGTGATGACGATGACGACTATGACGATAATGATGCAAGTGGTGGTGGTTGCCATTGGTGGAAACTGCAACTCTGCACAGGCGTCATTCTCACCAGGGGGTGCGCTATTCCCGACGCACTCGAAATTCCGCCATATTGTCAAGCTCGCCGTCTGGTTGCACTTTCATTGGCTGTTACGAGGAATGGAGTGGGGAGTGTGGGACCGCACCCTAATGCGGCGCGGTGACGGGATCTCGGAGTTCTGCAGCTACATCGACGGAATGGTGTAAGAAACAGGCGCAGCTGCGACTGTTGTGAGCACCTCGTTGATATATTATAGGGTTACAGACATATTTACCCTAATTTACAGCTCCATATTCCGCCCGAGCTTCCACGACGTGACTGCACCCTTCTTATCCGTCTATGGCTTGGAGTAGCATTTTCAAATGCCTACTCTTTCCTTGTCGGCATGGCCAACAGCCCACTGTGTGACTTCTGCGGGTGCAACGAAACGATCGAGCATCTTCTTTGTCAGTGCTCTCGTTTTAACCCACAAAGAACTGTCCTCTCAGCCACCTTAGACAAACTGGACAAGCGCCCAATGACAGAAAACAAGGTCCTTGGAACCTGGCCTACGCGAACATCAGCGCGATCCGCTATGAAGGCGCTGCTGCGATACTTGAAAGACACGGGACTTTCTGACAAATTGTGACAGTACACTGTGTGAGACTAGGAATGCCTTTGCGGGTTGCGTGACAGTGCCCACAGAAATAGTTCGTGTGTACGTGCGTGTGTGTGCTTAGGTTTTTTTTCCTTTTCTTATCCTTTCTTTCTCACCTATTGCATCCCCTTTCCCCTCCCCCAGTACAGGGTAGCCAACCGAATATAATCTCTGGTTAACCTCCCTGTCTTTCCTTTGCCTCTCTCTCTCTCTCTCTCTCTCTCTCTCTCTCTCTACAGACTTATTGACTTGGTTTGGTACTCTTATTGAGATATAAGCGCTACGGTCCCGATGATTATTGATATACAACGTGTCGCATACGCGAAATGCAGCGGTGTACACGTCCCTAATCGAATGGAAAACTTTCGCGCAGTCACGTGGTCTCGCTCGTGGCGTGCGATATGACACCGCGTGGTCGATCGTCTCGAAGAGTAGGTTGGCGTCGTCACGAGATAAGTATGCCTGCGTTTGCGGCCTCCAGAAGCAATAGCAGCGGTAGACACTTTTAGCGCGAGTGAAGTGCTCTGTTTGTGTGATAACGAACGGGCAATCAGGGGGGGGGGGGGGAACGCATATATGTTGCTGTACCGTTTCATGATGGCGTACCGTTTCACAATTCAATTGTTTATTTCACCGCCCGCGGAAGCGGAACGATTAGCTGAGAGTCAGGGAGAAGGCACTTTCCCGGAAACTAACCCCAGTCTCACCCAGTCTAACCCCAGGGCATTGGCAGGATATGTCATGAGGAGGGATGATAAGCGATGGTCATTAAGGGTTACGGACTGGATTCCAAGGGAAGGAAAGCGTAGCAGGGGGCGGCAGAAAGTTAGGTGTGTGGAGGAGATTAAGAAGTTTGCAGGGACGGCATGGCCACAATTACTACATGACCGGAGTTGTTGGAGAAGTATGGGAGAGGCCTTTGCCCTGCAGTGGGCGTAACCAGGCTGATGATGATGATGATGATGATGATGATGATGATGATGAACCCCAGTCTCTGTTCGCGCTGCTTGGCTCCACGCGAAAGCGAAACTGCCGTGGAAGCAAGTACCAGTGGAAATGTTTGTCTGTATATGTGGCCGAACGTGCCCGGGCGCACCTAATCTCGAGCCCAGTAACTGCCGCTAGACGTCCCTGTCTGACTCCGGAGCGTCCCGACGGCCGCCGTTCGGGCGCTCTACACAAGGGTGACGCGCACTGTACGAACGCCATTTGATTCATTGTAATAAATACCCGCCGAAGCTGTTGCGCTGGGGTCAACATTAGTGTGCATTGGTAAAATTGGTATGCATTGGTACTTTGGACAACATTGGTATACGTTGGTACGTTGGACAACATTGGCTTGTATGTGTATCCTGGACAACATTGGTATGCATCGATACATCAGAGAGCATTGGGATGTTGTTGCAATGGACAGCATTGGTATACGCTGGTACATTAGACATTAGTAATTATTGGTACATTGGACAACATTGGTATGTATTGGTACATCTGACAACATTGGTATGCATGTTCGCAAGGGCAATACCATCGTGAGTGCTTAGGGAACAAAGTCGAGGATGAAAGTAACTTGGTTCTGTAAAAAAAGCTCGCTGACGAAAGAGTGGCACCAACTTCATTGAAGCGTTTCCATGCTGTTAAGATCGGCGAGCGGGGGTAATGATCTCTGGGAATCTAGGGCGTACAGAGAGGGTTTTAAGCAGCCGTTTTCGGCTCCTCGGTGTGCTTCGTTTCATTCATGCTCGACTGATAAAATGTAACCTTCTCCACCCTTCAAGCAGATGTTGTAAATAAATCCAGTACTCCTCGTTCTCAATGAGAACGAGTTTGTCCCTTCAACAAAGTTCTCAGCGTGGACGAGTCGAACGACGGCTTGGGCCAGCTAAGCCTTTTTGACATGCCCGACCACATCTCTTACAATGCGTAGCCTAACATTAGAAAGTTTTAGCCATTTATCGCTTCCATGGGAGTCATACGGTATTATGGTGGTAACGCTACGGCCCTGTCACTGCGCCATTTTGTCGGATGAAAGTGTTAAATGTGCAGTCCGGCGCTTTTCCGTGTAGAGCACTAATCTAAGGCTAGAACCCTCTAATTGCACACGTGTCTATGTGACTCTCTCCCTTTCTTCCTCTTTCTATTCCCATTTCCCCCACCCCCAGTGTAGGGTAGCAAACCGGATGCTGTTCTGGTTGACCTCCCTGCCTTCCCTACCCTTGCTTTCTCTCTCTCTCTCTCTATGTTGCACATTTGAGAACTTATAAATACATGTGTGCACTGTTCCCGCAGGAATGCTCCGTTGAATGGTGCTGAACATTTGCATTGCGAGCGGAACCTTTTGACAAGAAAGAGAGAGGGAGAAAGACATCTGCTAGGCCTACAGCTGAAAACGGTAAGTCTGTCTGCAATTGTTTGCGCGACTTAAAACAATATGGGACCATGGTGCACCTTATTTCTTTGTGCTTAACGAGTTCAACTATTCGGTTGCTACACGGTCGTTGACATAACCTCTCTTCTTTTGCGTTTGGTACGCATCACTCCGTACATGTCTGCTTAGGCTAGCCGAGCTCTACAGGTATAATTTGGTGGTCAGGTGACATCACGCATATTTGTTCTCTTTTATTATTATTATTGTTCTGGGTGTCAACATTTGTTATCGAAACTAAATTTCCACTGCATATGGTTTCCTTGATCCATATAAAAAAAAGCGCCTGTCGAGAGTTCAAATTCAGTGACGGTGACGTGTTGTGCAAGCAAGTATTTCCTGTTTTCGAAACAGATTCTTTTGCTAAGTTATCCTGATGCGATTTGGCCAACATGTGTTCTCTGTCCGTCGGGTTAGCGAATTCCTGTTTATGGGCTTCCTGTTACAACCGACGTCCTGCTGTTTTGCGCATTACATGTTAGTTGAGTGTGCGTATTATTTTCTTTCTTGAATGAACAATTTGTCAGCTCCACGTACTTTGCTGTGTGCACGTGGCATGAGTGCAAAATAACAGCTCTCGAATTGCGTGAAGCCTGTACCGTTATTTCTCATTTATAACTCCCACATAACTTTCTTTCTTCTTCTTCAGAGTGATGTAACCTATTGCTACACTCTAAGAAAAAAAGGACTAAAAGGGGTAGGGAGGTTAGTCCTTTTGGGGACTAACTGATTTGCCACAACCATTAGTCCTTTTTGGGACGAACTGACATGGGATGAACTGTTACTCCCCATGCGCTTGCTCCTTTGGGGACTAACAGTTGCCCCTGCCCGATGGTCCTCAAGGGAGTAACTGTAATTCGTTCCGATGCTCCGCAAAGGTGGAATTAATTAAATTAGGCATTTATACCCTAATAAAAAAATTATAAGCTGAAAAAAAAAACGTGCCCGAGAGCAGGAGTCGAACTCACGCCCTCTCGGTCACAAGTCAGGTACTCTAACCACTCCACCACGTAGATTCTTTATTTTTTATTATTGCATGGAATTATCGGTACTGTCAAGCCAACGCAGTTACATTACATATGAACATACAAGAGCAACAAATTCACAGATAGTATACAGTCCAATGACAGTTCAAAATTCTGGCAAACACACACACGCGTTAGCTGCCTCCACCACGTCACTTCCTTGAGAAGAAGGGATATTTAGACAAGGTTAAGCATGGGAACGTAAGTGCGGCCATACAAAAGTGACTCCGTATTTTGTGCAAGCTATGCAGTGAGAGTCTAACGTTGAGTGTACTTGCAACTATAAGCGACTGCGAAAAGAAATCAGCCCGAGTATTTTTAGGGTGATTTAAACTGAGGCACTACGCCATGTATGCGTGTAGCGAGTTCAAACGGGGCACCGAAGACGACAGACAAGGGCAATTTCTCTGTCGCTTAGCGTGTGCCGTTTGAGCTACACATCGCTTCAGTTCGCAACGTCCTTGGTACGGAAGGAACTTAGGTACTGTTGACCAAGAAAATCTAGCCGTCTATCAATGACTTGCGCGTTTAATGTGTATCGCTCACTTATGGGGTGCGCACGAAGGGCATGCCTCTTCACATTCCAGTTTTAAGTTTCACGTAATTTTCTCACGAAGAGGCAAGATGCTGCTTCGCATGTAGTTCAATAGACAATGCACGAACTTCGAACCATTCACGATTTATAGACAATACCGTTTTCGCCGCATCACTCTATGACACGGACGAAAACAGCGAAGTGCCTGGGGAGTAACTGATGCCGTTCGTCCTCCCATTGCTCTCTTTCCGAGCAGGGACTAAACACTTACTCTCCGAAATTTGCACACGGCACGCACATTCATGCAGTTAGTCCTTTAAGGGACGAAAGCGCCCTTTTTAGGACTAACGGCGCAGTTACTCCCGTTTTCCCCGGGATTTTTCTTAGAGTGTATGGCCTTCCCGGCGCTATGTACGAATAGACTTATTTATGTACGAAAATACTTTTAAAAAATCAGTGGCGATTTAGTGGTAAATACGAGAGAAATGAGTCTGAGGCTCCTTTGAGGTCGCGGCCATCAGTTACCATCTATCTATCTATCTATCTATCTATCTATCTATCTATCTATCTATCTATCTATCTATCTATCTATCTATCTATCTATCTATCTATCTATCTATCTATCTATCTATCTATCTATCTATCTATCTATCTATCTATCTATCTATCTGTCTGTCTGTCTGTCTGTCTGTCTGTCTGTCTGTCTGTCTGTCTGTCTGTCTGTCTGTCTGTCTGTCTGTCTGTCTGTCTGTCTGTCTGTCTGTCTGTCTGTCTGTCTATCTATCTATCTATCTATCTATCTATCTATCTATCTATCTATCTATCTATCTATCTATCTATCTATCTATCTATCTATCTATCTATCTATCTATCTATCTATCTATCTATCTATCTATCTATCTATCTATCTATCTATCTATCTATCTATCTATCTATCTATCTATCTATCTATCATTGTTTCTTAGCTTCCTATGATGTACGTGTGTGTGTGTGTGTGTGTGTGTGTGCTTGCGTGCCCGCGCGCGCGCTCACGCGCGCGGTGTCCCACGTAACATTAAAAATACGTAAATTCCATGTAGCTCGACAGAACAAAAGCGACGTTTGCCGTCGCTTAGAAATACTCAGAGTTTTTTCATCCCGCCCAATTACATCGTTAGTCTTAATTAATTAAGCAACTTCTCAAGTATTATAATTACATGAAAAGTGCCAATGAGAAAATTGTGGAGCAACATGAAAAACTCCCGACACAGCTTTCTGTTGCGCAGTCCGTGCTACAAAGAAATATTTTTCCGAGCGTGAAAGAAGGCCGCCAATACACGCAACATTGCCGCGCGAGTGGCCGCTGCAGGCACTCTGCACATCGGGCCACTCGAGGCACATTGCCAGGGCAGTCGAAGCCCATCCCCGTTGCTTAGTTGGTGCATATAACCGCGGAAGAGGCATTTGGCTACGGAAAAAAGCACTTCTGCGAAAACTGCCCTATACCCGTGTTGTGGCACACAAAGATAACCTTTATTTGCTCACCCGGCAGTCATTTTCTCCCCCCACCCCCCACCCCCCACACGCCCCTAGAGGTGCGGCTGCACATAACACCTTACTTCCTCATTGAAGGTCATGTGACGCCTGAGTGACTCCGAGAGTTTCGTGGAAGCACTTTCGCTATCGCCCACGCTGTGATAAAGAAACAAAAAAGTGCGATGTAGAGAAAGCGATGCAATCATGACTTTCACCCCAGCGGCTAGGCGGAGATGAGTGCCTGCGATAAGACGCCTACCGTCATCAATGCGCGTTGCGAAAGCATTCTCATATCGAGCCAAGTTAAACATGCCGCGTTATCTTCATTACACGGGCCATTACACGCTTGCGCTTTGAAGGTGCAAGAAGTGTGTCATATTCTTTTCTTGTTGTTCATTACGGTGTAGTGCCCACGTGTTGACAACTAAAGAGGCTGCAAGGAATATATCAGCCGAGGAAGAGCTCGGTCTCTTTGACAGCGTTCGAAAAAGGGTCATGGCGAATTCCCAGCTCAGCTGTGGGCTTGTTTTCGAAAGAAATGCAACCCACTCCACGCTTGTTTATCTATAGGCTGTTCGTTCTATGGGGTGTTCTACATCTATAGATATAGGCTGTATATCTATAGGCCCGTTATAACATCCCGTTTCTAAGGCCCGGAGGCTCCAGGACTCGGGCGTTGAGCGGGCATTCGAATGCGCATGCGCAGAACTCTCGCTCGCGATTGGCCTCCGTTCTCGCTGTTGCTTAGCTGAGATATAAGGCGCTTTACACTGCCACAGCAATTATGTGGAACTTCCCACGCAAATTTACGCCGTCGCCGTGACGTCCCGCATATATTTACCGTATTTTCGCGATTCTAAGCACCCCCCTCTACTTTCGCGAAAGTATTTGGAAAAAAAGTTTGCATGCGAACCTAAGCACCCCCCTATTTGTTAGGAAGAGCGCGTAGCAAAGACCGCCAAGCGCGCTTGCTCGCTCTGTCATCGAGCCGGAGCCGTCGGAGTCCCGAGGTGGAACGGCGTCCGCGTCGCGATCTTGCCGCACAGCCGGACTAAGCATCCGACACAAGCGGTGGGCTCACTGTCTGCACCGAGTTTTCTTTTGGATGTTTGCAAAATAAAATGTTATTTCTCGCACCCGTCTCGTCGTGATGTCGCAGCGAAAAGGGGAGGGGGGGGGGGGTCATTCAAGATTTTTCGTATCTAAGCACCCCCCCTCACTTTGGGCATCGCGATCATAAAAGAAAGGGGGTGCTTAGAATTTAGTAAATACGGTATGTGCATGTATGCCACGCGCTTATATATGCCGACAACATGCAGCCCCGTCTGAAACGCATAGAAAAAATAAGTTTCACACCGCCTTGTTGTACACAAAGCGCCGCAATATGCCACCATAATCGTAGTTACTCTCGTCCACGTTTAGTGCAACCCAGTATTTTCGCAAAGAGCAATACGTGTGCACAGACAAGCTAAAGCTGTCTAATAAGGGCGGTTGCGGCGCAGCATAACACTATATGAATGGACACCGTGTGCGGAGGCGTACAGGATATGCAAAATGGCGTTCGCGGGCCAGCCAGTGGGTGATAGGAGCAGGCATTTCGTCCGTTATCTGGAGAGGGAGTAGGGCTGCAGATTACTCGAGAGGGTGGGGGGCTAGTCTGAGAGAGTGTCGCTGTTTCCTGACCGTGTAGTTCGTGTCTGCAGTCTTGCGACGCGAAGCGGCAAAGTGGTCTCCGTAGCAAGTCGTCGCTACTCAACCTGTGAGGTCCTGAATTCAGTGGCCCTGCTTTGGACACAATAAAGGGGTGGCGTGCAGGCGATCAAAACGATATACGTATAGACGCCGCCACGCTTGCCTAAAGCGCTATAGAGCGCCACACCGCAAAGCAAAGAATAATACATATAAGTAACCTCTATAAGAATAATACGTGTAACTAATATTGCATAATAAGTATACATATATATTAAATACAGATTATTCATGTATAAGAATAATACGTATAACGTACCATGTTCTGGACACCTGCGCTGGAGACTGCGTTTGTTACCTGTTCAGGTGACTGTGGCTTAGGAGGACGAATACGGTGCTATAGCTACAGGCGGATCTAGTCTTGTGAAGGCATGCGATGATATTTAATTATCGTTGATAAGAAGCATTGTCTCGGAAACGAAGTTGCGACGCGATCATCGCTTTCTTCGGCATGCCCAGAGTTAGCAGCATTGTCCTCCTGCGAGTCGAGGTTGTATGGCGGTGCATACATTTCGTCCTTTGCGTATATGGCAGCGCCTCCTGCTTGGGTGTCGGTGTGCTGCTCAGAAACGATTCTAGTATACCCATCGACTTGAAACAATTCGTATTTATTTATTTATTTCATTTATTATTATTATTACTATTATTATTATTATTATTATTATTATTATTATTATTATTATTATTATTGGCGGAGTGCTTGAAGCCTGCGTCACCTCAGCCCCGGGTCGGCCCGGTATTGAACTATCTCCGGCATTGGCCCACACTCGTTGGTTTTTATTGTTGACGCAAAAACACGAACGCGTGGATCCTGTTACCATCAGCCTGCGGGGGTGGCGTCCTTCGGAGAAGCGACCTTCGAGCCCTCCCGGCCCGCTACGACAAATCGCTTCGGAGAACTGGCGACGCCAGCAACGTTAACCAACCATGCAAGTCTTTCGGAGCGGTGGCGACGCGAGCAAGGTTAGCCACGTTCGGCGGACCGAGTGTTGCTATTGGATTCGCTGTCGCCTTCACGGTCTACTTGGAGCAAGAGGACTCCTGGAAAAGAGGGCTTTGCGGTGCGTTTCCGCGGGCCCCGTAATTCGTCACAGTCTGCTGACAGTCGTGGCGGCTACCTGAGAAGTCAGCTCTGCAATCAAGAGGCGCCCACTGGGGTCTAGCGTGACAATCTGTCTACGAGGACCCGCTCAACTCGGTATGTTCTGGGAATCGAAAGTGCATATGTGAGTGTGTTTAGCTCAGAACGACAGAAAGCTGAGCTATAGTCGGATACAACTTTAGAAAAAAGGGGGCGTTTACTCCTCTGAGGCGGATGCACTAGCATCCACCAATGGACGTGCACTCTGGACCGACGTCATGCGCCGGACAGCCGGTGACTTCGCCGCTTCGGTCATCTGGGCGGGGCCTCCCCTTTTTTCTAAAGTTTTATCCGACTTTAGTTCGTAGGGATTCATTATGCAAGAAAAGGTGAGGCGTGCAGGCAGGACACAAGAGAAGTGGACGGCGTTTGTGTTGTCCACTTCTCTCGTGTCCTGTCTGCATGCCCCGCCTTTTCTTGCATAGTGAGAGTGAGTCCTCCCCCTCAAAGGCCTTTGAGGGGGAGGGCTACGCCTCCAACGACTGTGGACGGTCCGATTGGACGAAGCTTGGACAGCTGTTTTCCCTCACCTAGGGATCTAGGGAGGACAGAAGGTTTTTAGGCAGCCGTTTTGTCGGCTGCTTGCCGTGCTCATGTGCTGCGTGCTTCGTCTTGCGGGCTCGATTTGGGAGTCAGACTAGGCTGTTGAAATGTACCTCCTGTCGTAATGTAAATACTGTAAATAAATCCCGTACTCCTAGTTCTCAATGAGAGTTAGTTCCTCCCTACAACCACATACCAAGCGTGGGTGAGTTGGACGACGGCGTGGGCCAGCTACCACTTATTTCATGCCCGACTACAGCCCGTACAACTGGCAGCCAGAGATAGGAAGTCCCTCCCTTCAACTACATCTAAACCTTACAACTGGTTGCCAGCGGTGGGATAGTCCTCCAACTCTTACAATCCCTAGCCATATACAACGTCGCTGAAAAAAAAAACAGTGCAAGACACAATTATAAAACGCTGTTCGGTCGTCAGGCCTCTGACAACTGAACACCGGAAGTTTTATAACTGCGCCTTAATTGCTTCGTGATTTCTTTTTTTTTCTTTGAACAGCTTGGGTATATCGTTAGCTGGGACACCCTATATATGCGGGAGAACACTATACACGAAAAGTGAATGGAGTATATATACTCTATACCATTACGGGCGTCATCGCTTGTCAAACTGAAAGTTTCCTTGACGAATGTCTGGGCTCTCCCTCCTTCTTACGCACCCCCAAACGGTCACAGATTGGATTTCGGCAACCAGGCAGGTAAAGACAATAACAGTTCACTACATCACTTCACTGCTTCACTTCACTAACACTTCACTAACACGTCAATAACACGTGTACAGCGCATCGAACCCTTCCAACTTCCGCCGTACCCTCCCACGCGTCTCGCTGTGTACACCCCGCGACAAACCGAACACGTGACCCACATTTTGCGGTAGCGAGCGTTGGCTCGTAAACGCACCGCGTTCCGTCTTTCTGTGCGGGGCGGTGCAGTTGAGTGTGCCGCTCCTTCTTGATCGCTAAATCCCTTGTCCGCGAAAAAAAGACCACTGCTTCGTCTTCTTCCTCTTCGTTTTCTTCTCCGTAGACTCTGCCGATCGCCCGGTAATGGCCGAAACTTGTTTTTGACTCGTCTACGTAGTAGGCTCCGCAACGGCCAGTGGTGACCCCCCCCCCTCTCCCCCTTCCTCGTGTTTTCTTTCTTGCTCGTCGCACAAGCACTCCCTCGTAGCCCCGAGATCGTTGCTCAACAGATGCTTCCCGCGCCGTGCGCTCACGATGTATACACGCATCTCGACGAACTGGACGGACACGCGGAGCAGAACGAAGCAAGTTAATGGATTGGGCCGACGCTATCGGCTGTCATTAGGAGCATTATCGCTGCCCCAAAGGCAACCGGCATCGATCACGCCGAGTTCGACGCGGGAGCGCTTGCTGCAGATAGGGGAGTTCAACGTGCTTCTTCGCCGTCGGTGATGAAGCCGCGCGGAGACGTAGCCGTAGCCGTGTACGGGACGCACGGAGGAATGGATGTTTCTCTTCGCCGTCGTTGCGTACACGTGTGTCCGAATGTAATGGAACTGGTAGCGTGTACAGAACTGTAAACGGGCGCCGCCCGCCTGTATATATATATATATATACAAACGCAGTGGTGCACGGTTGGACGATGCGATTGCCAATGACAAGGCTACCGAATGCCTGTATGTGATTGTCGTCGACAAGAAGGGTCGTACATAAAATGTGGCCGCTTTAAGGTGCGCGCACCTGTTAACCGCGTGGTGGCGCTTCGGGAGATTTGAGGCTCGTGAGAGCTTGGGCGTACAGCGCGGCTCCTTCGTCGGCAGCGTAGCTAATCAGCGACGTGCGAGAGGCATCTGGGCCGTTGAGCACGTGGGCAGTACGAAGACTGGCGGGGCGCTGCCCTTTTGTGAGGTTAAGCGCGGGGAACTCTCGTTATAACGAAGTCATCGGGATGGGAGATGGACTTGGTTGTAAGCCGCATGTCGTTGAATGTGGAGAGGCTCCAAAAGGATTCTTAATAACGCCTAAAGTGCACTGCAACAGCGCTCTCAGAACTTATATTCAAACTTTGCTCACGTCCGTGAACATCGGCTTCCTCAGTCGGTCGTCACCACGGGACGCGTTTACAGTCTCGAGGAGCTGCTGCCACGTGTGGCGGACTGACGCTGGAGTATTATTTACTATTTGCTGTTTACCTTCATAGCTCGGTCAACATCGAGTAATGCGATATTTCGAATAAGGCGATTTCGTTATTACAGGTATTGCGTTGCTAGCTGGTGTTTAACTCAATTTCCGGAAACTTGGGTCTTAATTTCTTTTCTTTGTTACTTAGTTGTACACCGCCTGTGTTCCCTGGGAGAATTACTGTGAAAGAGCGACGTGTTTTGAGCAGGCTGAAAACATGCCCCGAGTCAAAGTACTGTCTACGCCACTGTTATACGCCTATCCGTAAGGGAACGAAGCATTGTTGATATGAGTGCAGAGATGACAGGAACAGCGCAAGCGAACCAGATATCGCGCTGTTCGCGTTGCTCGGTTTTCTTTATGCAAATTCCGGAACGACAGGGTTAAACTTGATGCTTGCAGCGTGTGGATGTGTGTGTGCGTGTGTGTACTTGGGCCTGCGCACAGTTCATAGGCCTGAATTAGCCAGCACACTTTAGGTGCACCGAATTTTTTTTTTCTTCGCGGTGTTCGTCTAACCGAACTCGAAACCACCGAAAGGCATCAAGCCTCGCGAGCGTTTGTCGCTGCGCGCGCACGTAGGCACACGCATGAACACAGACTCGCACAGACAGACAGACAGACAGACAGACAGACAGACAGACAGACAGACAGACAGACAGACAGACAGACAGACAGACAGACAGACAGACAGACAGACAGACAGACAGACAGACAGACAGACAGACAGACAGACAGACAGACAGACAGACAGACAGACAGACAGACAGACAGACAGACAGACAGACAGACAGACAGACAGACAGACAGACAGACAGACAGACAGACAGACAGACAGACAGACAGACAGACAGACAGACAGACAGACAGACAGACAGACAGACAGACAGACAGACAGACAGACAGACAGACAGACAGACAGACAGACAGACAGACAGACAGACAGACAGGCAGGCAGGCAGGCAGGCAGGCAGGCAGGCAGGCAGGCAGGCAGGCAGGCAGGCAGGCAGGCAGGCAGGCAGGCAGGCAGGCAGGCAGGCAGGCAGGCAGGCAGGCAGGCAGGCAGGCAGGCAGGCAGGCAGGCAGGCAGGCAGGCAGGCAGGCAGGCAGGCAGGCAGGCAGGCAGGCAGGCAGGCAGGCAGGCAGGCAGGCAGGCAGGCAGGCAGGCAGGCAGGCAGGCAGGCAGGCAGGCAGGCAGGCAGGCAGGCAGGCAGGCAGGCAGGCAGGCAGGCAGGCAGGCAGGCAGGCAGGCAGGCAGGCAGGCAGGCAGGCAGGCAGGCAGGCAGGCAGGCAGGCAGGCAGGCAGGCAGGCAGGCAGGCAGGCAGGCAGGCAGGCAGGCAGGCAGGCAGGCAGGCAGGCAGGCAGGCAGGCAGGCAGGCAGGCAGGCAGGCAGGCAGGCAGGCAGGCAGGCAGGCAGGCAGGCAGGCAGGCAGGCAGGCAGGCAGGCAGGCAGGCAGGCAGGCAGGCAGGCAGGCAGGCAGGCAGGCAGGCAGGCAGGCAGGCAGGCAGGCAGGCAGGCAGGCAGGCAGGCAGGCAGGCAGGCAGGCAGGCAGGCAGGCAGGCAGGCAGGCAGGCAGGCAGGCAGGCAGGCAGGCAGGCAGGCAGGCAGGCAGGCAGGCAGGCAGGCAGGCAGGCAGGCAGGCAGGCAGGCAGGCAGGCAGGCAGGCAGGCAGGCAGGCAGGCAGGCAGGCAGGCAGGCAGGCAGGCAGGCAGGCAGGCAGGCAGGCAGGCAGGCAGGCAGGCAGGCAGGCAGGCAGGCAGGCAGGCAGGCAGGCAGGCAGGCAGGCAGGCAGGCAGGCAGGCAGGCAGGCAGGCAGGCAGGCAGGCAGGCAGGCAGGCAGGCAGGCAGGCAGGCAGGCAGGCAGGCAGGCAGGCAGGCAGGCAGGCAGGCAGGCAGGCAGGCAGGCAGGCAGGCAGGCAGGCAGGCAGGCAGGCAGGCAGGCAGGCAGGCAGGCAGGCAGGCAGGCAGGCAGGCAGGCAGGCAGGCAGGCAGGCAGGCAGGCAGGCAGGCAGGCAGGCAGGCAGGCAGGCAGGCAGGCAGGCAGGCAGGCAGGCAGGCAGGCAGGCAGGCAGGCAGGCAGGCAGGCAGGCAGGCAGGCAGGCAGGCAGGCAGGCAGGCAGGCAGGCAGGCAGGCAGGCAGGCAGGCAGGCAGGCAGGCAGGCAGGCAGGCAGGCAGGCAGGCAGGCAGGCAGGCAGGCAGGCAGGCAGGCAGGCAGGCAGGCAGGCAGGCAGGCAGGCAGGCAGGCAGGCAGGCAGGCAGGCAGGCAGGCAGGCAGGCAGGCAGGCAGGCAGGCAGGCAGGCAGGCAGGCAGGCAGGCAGGCAGGCAGGCAGGCAGGCAGGCAGGCAGGCAGGCAGGCAGGCAGGCAGGCAGGCAGGCAGGCAGGCAGGCAGGCAGGCAGGCAGGCAGGCAGGCAGGCAGGCAGGCAGGCAGGCAGGCAGGCAGGCAGGCAGGCAGGCAGGCAGGCAGGCAGGCAGGCAGGCAGGCAGGCAGGCAGGCAGGCAGGCAGGCAGGCAGGCAGGCAGGCAGGCAGGCAGGCAGGCAGGCAGGCAGGCAGGCAGGCAGGCAGGCAGGCAGGCAGGCAGGCAGGCAGGCAGGCAGGCAGGCAGGCAGGCAGGCAGGCAGGCAGGCAGGCAGGCAGGCAGGCAGGCAGGCAGGCAGGCAGGCAGGCAGGCAGGCAGGCAGGCAGGCAGGCAGGCAGGCAGGCAGGCAGGCAGGCAGGCAGGCAGGCAGGCAGGCAGGCAGGCAGGCAGGCAGGCAGGCAGGCAGGCAGGCAGGCAGGCAGGCAGGCAGGCAGGCAGGCAGGCAGGCAGGCAGGCAGGCAGGCAGGCAGGCAGGCAGGCAGGCAGGCAGGCAGGCAGGCAGGCAGGCAGGCAGGCAGGCAGGCAGGCAGGCAGGCAGGCAGGCAGGCAGGCAGGCAGGCAGGCAGGCAGGCAGGCAGGCAGGCAGGCAGGCAGGCAGGCAGGCAGGCAGGCAGGCAGGCAGGCAGGCAGGCAGGCAGGCAGGCAGGCAGGCAGGCAGGCAGGCAGGCAGGCAGGCAGGCAGGCAGGCAGGCAGGCAGGCAGGCAGGCAGGCAGGCAGGCAGGCAGGCAGGCAGGCAGGCAGGCAGGCAGGCAGGCAGGCAGGCAGGCAGGCAGGCAGGCAGGCAGGCAGGCAGGCAGGCAGGCAGGCAGGCAGGCAGGCAGGCAGGCAGGCAGGCAGGCAGGCAGGCAGGCAGGCAGGCAGGCAGGCAGGCAGGCAGGCAGGCAGGCAGGCAGGCAGGCAGGCAGGCAGGCAGGCAGGCAGGCAGGCAGGCAGGCAGGCAGGCAGGCAGGCAGGCAGGCAGGCAGGCAGGCAGGCAGGCAGGCAGGCAGGCAGGCAGGCAGGCAGGCAGGCAGGCAGGCAGGCAGGCAGGCAGGCAGGCAGGCAGGCAGGCAGGCAGGCAGGCAGGCAGGCAGGCAGGCAGGCAGGCAGGCAGGCAGGCAGGCAGGCAGGCAGGCAGGCAGGCAGGCAGGCAGGCAGGCAGGCAGGCAGGCAGGCAGGCAGGCAGGCAGGCAGGCAGGCAGGCAGGCAGGCAGGCAGGCAGGCAGGCAGGCAGGCAGGCAGGCAGGCAGGCAGGCAGGCAGGCAGGCAGGCAGGCAGGCAGGCAGGCAGGCAGGCAGGCAGGCAGGCAGGCAGGCAGGCAGGCAGGCAGGCAGGCAGGCAGGCAGGCAGGCAGGCAGGCAGGCAGGCAGGCAGGCAGGCAGGCAGGCAGGCAGGCAGGCAGGCAGGCAGGCAGGCAGGCAGGCAGGCAGGCAGGCAGGCAGGCAGGCAGGCAGGCAGGCAGGCAGGCAGGCAGGCAGGCAGGCAGGCAGGCAGGCAGGCAGGCAGGCAGGCAGGCAGGCAGGCAGGCAGGCAGGCAGGCAGGCAGGCAGGCAGGCAGGCAGGCAGGCAGGCAGGCAGGCAGGCAGGCAGGCAGGCAGGCAGGCAGGCAGGCAGGCAGGCAGGCAGGCAGGCAGGCAGGCAGGCAGGCAGGCAGGCAGGCAGGCAGGCAGGCAGGCAGGCAGGCAGGCAGGCAGGCAGGCAGGCAGGCAGGCAGGCAGGCAGGCAGGCAGGCAGGCAGGCAGGCAGGCAGGCAGGCAGGCAGGCAGGCAGGCAGGCAGGCAGGCAGGCAGGCAGGCAGGCAGGCAGGCAGGCAGGCAGGCAGGCAGGCAGGCAGGCAGGCAGGCAGGCAGGCAGGCAGGCAGGCAGGCAGGCAGGCAGGCAGGCAGGCAGGCAGGCAGGCAGGCAGGCAGGCAGGCAGGCAGGCAGGCAGGCAGGCAGGCAGGCAGGCAGGCAGGCAGGCAGGCAGGCAGGCAGGCAGGCAGGCAGGCAGGCAGGCAGGCAGGCAGGCAGGCAGGCAGGCAGGCAGGCAGGCAGGCAGGCAGGCAGGCAGGCAGGCAGGCAGGCAGGCAGGCAGGCAGGCAGGCAGGCAGGCAGGCAGGCAGGCAGGCAGGCAGGCAGGCAGGCAGGCAGGCAGGCAGGCAGGCAGGCAGGCAGGCAGGCAGGCAGGCAGGCAGGCAGGCAGGCAGGCAGGCAGGCAGGCAGGCAGGCAGGCAGGCAGGCAGGCAGGCAGGCAGGCAGGCAGGCAGGCAGGCAGGCAGGCAGGCAGGCAGGCAGGCAGGCAGGCAGGCAGGCAGGCAGGCAGGCAGGCAGGCAGGCAGGCAGGCAGGCAGGCAGGCAGGCAGGCAGGCAGGCAGGCAGGCAGGCAGGCAGGCAGGCAGGCAGGCAGGCAGGCAGGCAGGCAGGCAGGCAGGCAGGCAGGCAGGCAGGCAGGCAGGCAGGCAGGCAGGCAGGCAGGCAGGCAGGCAGGCAGGCAGGCAGGCAGGCAGGCAGGCAGGCAGGCAGGCAGGCAGGCAGGCAGGCAGGCAGGCAGGCAGGCAGGCAGGCAGGCAGGCAGGCAGGCAGGCAGGCAGGCAGGCAGGCAGGCAGGCAGGCAGGCAGGCAGGCAGGCAGGCAGGCAGGCAGGCAGGCAGGCAGGCAGGCAGGCAGGCAGGCAGGCAGGCAGGCAGGCAGGCAGGCAGGCAGGCAGGCAGGCAGGCAGGCAGGCAGGCAGGCAGGCAGGCAGGCAGGCAGGCAGGCAGGCAGGCAGGCAGGCAGGCAGGCAGGCAGGCAGGCAGGCAGGCAGGCAGGCAGGCAGGCAGGCAGGCAGGCAGGCAGGCAGGCAGGCAGGCAGGCAGGCAGGCAGGCAGGCAGGCAGGCAGGCAGGCAGGCAGGCAGGCAGGCAGGCAGGCAGGCAGGCAGGCAGGCAGGCAGGCAGGCAGGCAGGCAGGCAGGCAGGCAGGCAGGCAGGCAGGCAGGCAGGCAGGCAGGCAGGCAGGCAGGCAGGCAGGCAGGCAGGCAGGCAGGCAGGCAGGCAGGCAGGCAGGCAGGCAGGCAGGCAGGCAGGCAGGCAGGCAGGCAGGCAGGCAGGCAGGCAGGCAGGCAGGCAGGCAGGCAGGCAGGCAGGCAGGCAGGCAGGCAGGCAGGCAGGCAGGCAGGCAGGCAGGCAGGCAGGCAGGCAGGCAGGCAGGCAGGCAGGCAGGCAGGCAGGCAGGCAGGCAGGCAGGCAGGCAGGCAGGCAGGCAGGCAGGCAGGCAGGCAGGCAGGCAGGCAGGCAGGCAGGCAGGCAGGCAGGCAGGCAGGCAGGCAGGCAGGCAGGCAGGCAGGCAGGCAGGCAGGCAGGCAGGCAGGCAGGCAGGCAGGCAGGCAGGCAGGCAGGCAGGCAGGCAGGCAGGCAGGCAGGCAGGCAGGCAGGCAGGCAGGCAGGCAGGCAGGCAGGCAGGCAGGCAGGCAGGCAGGCAGGCAGGCAGGCAGGCAGGCAGGCAGGCAGGCAGGCAGGCAGGCAGGCAGGCAGGCAGGCAGGCAGGCAGGCAGGCAGGCAGGCAGGCAGGCAGGCAGGCAGGCAGGCAGGCAGGCAGGCAGGCAGGCAGGCAGGCAGGCAGGCAGGCAGGCAGGCAGGCAGGCAGGCAGGCAGGCAGGCAGGCAGGCAGGCAGGCAGGCAGGCAGGCAGGCAGGCAGGCAGGCAGGCAGGCAGGCAGGCAGGCAGGCAGGCAGGCAGGCAGGCAGGCAGGCAGGCAGGCAGGCAGGCAGGCAGGCAGGCAGGCAGGCAGGCAGGCAGGCAGGCAGGCAGGCAGGCAGGCAGGCAGGCAGGCAGGCAGGCAGGCAGGCAGGCAGGCAGGCAGGCAGGCAGGCAGGCAGGCAGGCAGGCAGGCAGGCAGGCAGGCAGGCAGGCAGGCAGGCAGGCAGGCAGGCAGGCAGGCAGGCAGGCAGGCAGGCAGGCAGGCAGGCAGGCAGGCAGGCAGGCAGGCAGGCAGGCAGGCAGGCAGGCAGGCAGGCAGGCAGGCAGGCAGGCAGGCAGGCAGGCAGGCAGGCAGGCAGGCAGGCAGGCAGGCAGGCAGGCAGGCAGGCAGGCAGGCAGGCAGGCAGGCAGGCAGGCAGGCAGGCAGGCAGGCAGGCAGGCAGGCAGGCAGGCAGGCAGGCAGGCAGGCAGGCAGGCAGGCAGGCAGGCAGGCAGGCAGGCAGGCAGGCAGGCAGGCAGGCAGGCAGGCAGGCAGGCAGGCAGGCAGGCAGGCAGGCAGGCAGGCAGGCAGGCAGGCAGGCAGGCAGGCAGGCAGGCAGGCAGGCAGGCAGGCAGGCAGGCAGGCAGGCAGGCAGGCAGGCAGGCAGGCAGGCAGGCAGGCAGGCAGGCAGGCAGGCAGGCAGGCAGGCAGGCAGGCAGGCAGGCAGGCAGGCAGGCAGGCAGGCAGGCAGGCAGGCAGGCAGGCAGGCAGGCAGGCAGGCAGGCAGGCAGGCAGGCAGGCAGGCAGGCAGGCAGCAGGCAGGCAGGCAGGCAGGCAGGCAGGCAGGCAGGCAGGCAGGCAGGCAGGCAGGCAGGCAGGCAGGCAGGCAGGCAGGCAGGCAGGCAGGCAGGCAGGCAGGCAGGCAGGCAGGCAGGCAGGCAGGCAGGCAGGCAGGCAGGCAGGCAGGCAGGCAGGCAGGCGAACACGAAGACAAGCAGATGAACACGAAGACAAGCAGACGAACACGAAGACAGGCAGACGAACATGAAGACAGGCAGACGAACACGAAGACAAGCAGACGAACACGAAGACAGGCAGACGAACACGAAGACAGGCAGACGAACATGAAGACAGACAGACGAACACAAAGACAGACAGACACGCACGAGCGCACAGAGAGAGAAAGAGAGAGAGAGAAAAGGGGTTAAACCTGTAGCTGCCTCTTCGATTACCTCGGAAGTCATCTCGGTGACGCGTAGCCAGCGATCTTACGAGGGGACCCCAAACGAACGGGTGCGCAGCGTGCCACCACATCTCCGCGACCCATTTCTACTCGTCAAGTATCCGCTCGAGCAGCTCTCTCTCTCTCTCCTAAAGTGAGCATCGCTGCACCCAGAGGAGAATAAGGTTTGTGTTTGTTGTCCACAACGAGGCAGTGATAAGGAAGCAAATGGAACCCCCTATAATGGTCGTAAAGGTAAGGGCCTCGGGCCGCTCTATATCTTTACGTTGCAGAAGAGATAGGCGGGAGAGAGTTATCACCCTCGCGCGCTGCCTCACGCACAAGGACACTCTGCCCCGTCGACGCCGAGATGGCGCGAGATACCGGAGGGGGGGGAGCGTAAATATAATTCTCGGCGATAAGGGCCTCCCCCAAACCTGCGCGCGTAGTATAAGGCACGAGTTAGAAACGCTGAAAGGAGTGGAGAAAAAAAAAAAGAAAAAGAAGAAACCGGAAGTGCGCAGTAGGAAGTTGATTTGAGCTGCCGAGCCGTATGAGGTGTCCCTAGAAGCGCTGCGGTCGTAACAGCTCTTTGGGTCAGGGTCACCGACGCTGTATATATATACGGCTCCGGGCTATGTATGTATACCGACTCGAGCGATGCGTAAGAGAGCAACAGGCAAATTGGCCTTTACGAGGCCTCATAATCGTGAAGCGCACATCTCCCCTCATAAAAATTTAGAGGACGCTTAACCTTCGCGTTTAAGAGTGGAACGTGACAGCATTCAAAGGTCCATGACTGCATCTCGCGCTTCCCGGTATAACTGCAGCTTCATCATCAGCCTATCTTATGTCCACTGCAGGACGAAGGCCTCTCCCTGCGATCTCCAATTACCCCTTTCATGAGCCAACGGATTCCAACTTGCGGCTGCGAATTTCCTCATTTCATCACCGCATGCATCCTAGCTTTCTGCCGTGCTCGACTGCGCTTCCCTTCTCTTGGTACCCATTCTGTAATTCTAATAGACCACCGGTTATCTACCCTACGCATGGCATGGCCTGCCCAGCTCCATTCTTTTTATTTCTTGATGCGAATTGGAATATCGACTATCCCGTTTGCTCTCCGATCCACACCGCTTAACGTTACGCCTAACATTCTTCGTTCCATCGCTCTTTGCGCGGTTTTTAACTTGTTCTCTAGCTTGTTTGTCAACCTCCAAGTTTCTGCTCCACATGTTAGCACCGGTAGAATGCATTGATTGTGCACTTTTCTTTTCTTCAGCTGCAGCTTATGTGACCACAATGTTTACAGAGAAACGCTCGCGGTGAACACTATGCACGAAATCGAGCTTTCTTGTAGAAACGCAGCCTCTTGTGTGGGTCGTTCCCGGATATTGTGCACAGCCGCGCAAAAAACTTTTTCAGGCTTCGGTTATTGTTTCGCACATTTAATGCTTCACTTTTTGAGGAATTTAACATAAGAGGCTTGCGCTGTCTATGTTTTGTTTCATCACATTACGGCTGTCATTCTCAAGATTCTGAGGAATAGCTTTGTCAAGAACGTAAGACAAAGTTTGAGCAACTTTAGCAATAGTATGGTGGGGCGATATAACCCGCATGTACCGCACGTCATATAGCAAGGTGTGGCATCTACACGTACCTAAACATGTGCGGCAATTTTCGCTGACAGGACGCCAACGCCGGCTGCGACGCCGGCACCGTGATTTCCGCGACACGGGGCCCTTAACTCTATCGCGTTAAAACATCTCAATAGGTAGTTTGACTGTCCGCAACGATCATTACCGTTTGCGAAATACCAAGTTACCGGAGAGAAGTGTGCGACAGTGACAGCTCTGCTAGCGTCATCTTGTGACGTGGAGTTTAACGAGAAAGCTGTAAAAAGTGGGCAGGCTTAGCTTGGTTAAGCCAAGAATGCGTTGCATATTGCGCGAGTTGGAGCCCAGCTTTTCCTCCGGCTGTCGTGACGTCACGTCACGTGGTTGCGCTAAAGGTCACTGGTGGCTGCCCGGCCGCGCCCAAGGGCTGAACTGAGTGATTGCAATATGCAACGCATAATAGAAGCAACTTAATAACAAACATAGCAAACTTAAAAGAGAATAGACCCACATATGAGACGCGCAGCAATGAACAATGGCTCATACCCTCAATGGTGGCTGCCCGGCCGCGCCCAACGGCTGAACTGAGTGATTGCAGTATGCAACGCATAAAAGCTGATACTTCAGTAGAAATGAGCGTTTCAGTCGGCATAGGAGAGTACTTTCCGAATATGTAACTGGCCGTACTTGTATTATTTGAGCGAATTAGCTTTTCTCAACCATCTGCTCAACCTTGCGCCGTTGGCCCCGTACGCACTGGTGGGCCGTTCCCGGGTATACAGTGCGGTCTACAGCCGCCAGGGGTGCGTGCCACTTGGTATCGCGCCACCGTCGTCATGCCGCTGGGTGTTGGCCATCGTCGTCATCAGTCGTCGACGTCATAAGAGTATATCGTCGTACGGTTGTCGTCACGTCGCACGTTGTCGTGCTTTATTCGTGAAACGTAATAAAAAGTTGTTGCTCAGTCACTCGTCGCTGCACGATCACGGTCACTCCATCGTTTCCGTCTGCACTCGTCGGCATCCCAACACCGTCGTTCCGTCGTCGTGCCACCGAAGACGCTTTCGCTTCTTCGTCATTCCGTCGTAGCTACTTATGCTGTCGTCGTTGAATGGTGATTATGGCGCCCTTGTCTTGCCACCGTGGCGGGCCATCGTATTGCTACAGCCTCGCTTTCTAATTCCGATCGTCGTCACACAGTCATCGTCATCGCCGTTGTTCTCAAGTCGACGGCAGCCTTAACGCTGCCGTCGACGTGCTGCCCGATCGTTTCGGAATCGTCATCCCGTCGTCATACCACCTTCGGCTGCGCCAGTGTGTGCTTATAGAAAGCCGGTGAACGCTCAAGCACCGGACGGGAGCGTAGTGGTTTAAAAGCGAGTGCTCGAGATGAATCGGGAGCGGATCAGGCCTAGCGTCATATTACTCCCGCCACTTTGCAAGCCAATTCACCGCAGCCATTTAAGGGGAAAAATGCGAATGAAGACGTGTAAACAACGACTAACATCATCCTCATCATCATCAAACACATTTATTGGTCTCCGTAGGATTTCCACATCACAGTTAAGGCGCTCAAAGATTCGCATTACCACTCGTAAACGCACCGTGAGTTTTTCTGTTCTGTTGTTCTTTGTATTCGCTCGTCTATGTTAACTGCTTCAGTTTGTTTGCTTGTGTTTGCTTCCCTTATGCCGATTTTACTGCTCCAGATTGCCCACTCGTGCTATAGCCCTGTAACAGGGCTACACTGTGTATAAATAAATAAAGAAATTTCCGCGCCCTTTTGGGGATAAACATAGGGCTTTTTATTTCCTACAACATCCCCCCCTCTCCACGCACACGCACACACTTTTACCTCCCACACATTGCCACCTCTTGAGTGCATAGCTGGACTACTCAACCCAAAGTCCTGAACCGAATATACACCGAAGCGCTGAAGGCTGTCATCTTCGTGTACTGCAGAAGAGCTTGTGTGGGTATCTGAGCTGATGAACTGTGAGGAAAATTTTCCAGGACCTTTGCTTCTGTAAAAAGCGTAGCATTCTGCGCAAAATAAACCGAAGAGATAGGCACTATGTCTTTTTCCAAGGACGCAGTGCTTTGAGAGAAAGGAAAAGAAAGGAAAGGAACAGAGAACGAAGGTAATGAAATGACTTCTACGCTTTCGGCTACGCGCATGGCAACAACGCACGACCCACCAATGCATTTCTCCGACGAATTCTCCCAAGAGATAAA
Organism: Dermacentor albipictus; assembly: GCF_038994185.2. Classification (NCBI taxonomy): domain Eukaryota; kingdom Metazoa; phylum Arthropoda; class Arachnida; order Ixodida; family Ixodidae; genus Dermacentor; species Dermacentor albipictus. The sequence goes on from NC_091827.1 coordinate 29,963,567, forward strand.
ACTTTCTAGACCTTGCGAGTTATCCTCGGACAAATCAGTACTCCGGTGCTAAGGGCTTTGGGGGGAACAGCCTGCGCCGGCGCTTGAACTTGCAGATGGGTTCAAGGTTTATCCACTACTTTATTTTTGTACAACGTTGTTTTACATAAACATACCCCGAGTTTTTCACCCCGCGTGTCATCAAAAGCCTGTCTCTCGACGCGAGTCACCGCCGGTCTGCTGTCCCAAACACTGTAACCTTTTGCAACAATGACGACTACGCATGATCGCTCGCGTTTGTGACGCTGTTCGTGTGTCAGTGTACGTATCAGACCGTCCCCTGGCCAGTGTGTCCAGCGACGCGTTCTTTATTTTGTGCGACGTCGCGTCGGTTGTCGTTGAACTCGTTCCCATTATGTCTTATTTGCTGTAGCACAATACGAGACGTCGTTGTTCTTTTTCTTTTGTTTTTATTCAGAACGTATCCTCGCCGAACAGCGGATGCAGCAGCAGCAGCAGCAGCAGCAGCAGCAGCAGCAGCAGCAGCAGCAGCAGCAGCAGCAGCAGCAGCAGCAGCAGCTTTCCCGACATTTGCATCACCCGCCATGGCCGTCTGCGCAAGCGCCGTGAGTCATGCTTCGTGAACAATGGCTTCGAGGGGCAGGCTGCGCGTTTGCTTTTCTTTCTTTTTTTTTGTCTGCGGATCTCGCACGCGCCGTCACTGCTTCGCATTGGTGCACTGCTTGCGCAGTGGCTGCGCTGTTGCGATGGCTGGGGCAATCCTGCTTGCAGTGCATTCAGAATGCTGTGTCAACAATGGGAAACTCAGTGTTGGTTGAGGAGGGAGGTGGGTTAGGCTTTAGGAGAAGACGTTGCTATGGGCCCTGATCTGTGAAGGTTATAAGGAGGGCACATAGAGAGCTGTGATACAAGGCAAATGCAGGTAGATTAGCCAGGCTTAGTCCGGTTGGGTATACCCTGCAATGGATGCTGTGTCAACAATGGGAAACTCAGTCTTGGGGTGGGGGGGGCGGGAGAGGGTTAGGCGTTAGGAAGAGACGATGCTATGGGCCCTGATCTATGAAGGCTATAAGGAGGGCACATAGAGAGATGGCATATAGGGGAAATGCAGGGAGGTTAGCCAGGCTTAGTCCGGTTGGCCACCCTGCAATGGGAAAAGGGCACTGAAAGATCAGGAGAAGGAGAGAAGTTCACGGTGTGCACCCACACGCAAGCATTGCGAAGCGTTCGTCGTTCAGTTCGTCACATGCGGCTATATGCACTGGTGCATCTCCGCAAAACCCAGCTGCGATTTCGCGGCTTCGCACATCGAAGACGCACGAGGCCACGATCCCAGCTCCTTCCCTCCTGTAATACGCCCGTTATTTCACTTTGCCATAGCTGTCCGAAGGGCAAGCCTTCGACCCATCGTGTGATGAGTGGTCACGCACGAGGTGCTTTACGGTTTCTTTTATGCCGCACGGTGTTACAACCGGCACTGTCCGCCAGACGTCAAATGTGTCTTTGGTATTGCCTGGCATGCACTGGCTTAACGCTGGGCATCAAAAGCACGCACCTCCATCATCAAGTCTTTACCTGCTGCTAATGACAAATTTAGACTGAAGGCAGGAGAGTGAAGGGTAAATTTCTTGTGATATTGATGGAAGGGGATGGGGAGGGGCGAGAAATTTTTGGTTGCGGACCTTCTCTCGAAACAAAGGGAGCTCTGACAATTCATACAAGCGGACTTAACGAACTGTCGCATAGCAAACCAAATCTTCGTTAGTGTTCTTACGGTATGTGTAACGTAAAGCGCGAATAAATACACGAATAGGTAATCAATCAAACGCAGACTAGAGGTCAAAGGAGCTACAGGAAAATGGGGACTACTAGGGATCCAGGCTGAGACCATCGAAAGTGCCAGGTTGTCGCGAACGTTTCGACAAGCAAGCGAACCTGTCTTGCTCAGGTACCTGGCGAAGTCGGGGCCCCTTGTTGAAACGTCGGCGTCCTTTGCCTGGCATCCATTGATGACCCGCTGTCGACCAAACCCAGACTGCAGTGATTCGTCGCATGACCTCCACGACCGGGTGGTCTTTGAACAATCTCGGAGGTTGTGCTCTTTGAGTTCGTTAACTGCTGCGGTCAGCAAACCGGAACTCGCGATAGGTATGTTAACTGCATGGGAACGTAGTCGCACATAGAACTGGCAACCATCCTCGATTTTCCAGGGATATCATACACTTTGCGAAAATGTCCCGAGGCCTCGCTCTACCGTCTCGTGACAAATATTAGTGTGGCACTCAGGCCAGATGAGACGTTTAGTGCCGGTTCTTCACACGCAGACTCAGACACGTCACATGTTGTATGTCTTGGCTTTACACACGTCACGTGTGTAAAGCCAAGGCTGCCGAACTTGGCAGTGACTGTTCTCACTCTCAAGTGAAGGGATGATTCACTATCCCGAAGAGCGTGACGACAGGATTAAACGTCAAATGCAAGCGAAACAAGCGGAGGCGGAACTTTAAAAGTCAAAGTGGGCTTTCGGCCTCAAGTGCGACATTTTAAACGATCATTGAGAAGGGTCTGACATTTCAGAATGACAGCTAGAAAATAATAGATTTCCTTTAGGACAGTGAGAACATGTTTCCGGTGCTTCGGACGAAGGGTGCGTGGGACGTAAGATATACAGGGTGTTTTTTTTTAGCTGCACCAAATTTTTATAAATTGCCTGTGGCAAGGGACACAATTCTAACCATTGATCTAAATAACTCCGTGAGGTGCCCATTACTTCGACGAAAAATCAAAATGCTCAATTTAATAGTTAGCATAATTAGGGTTATTAACGTTTAATATAATTACTGCATGGCACATATTTCAATCTACGAATTGTAGCTTTTTAGTTTGCAAGGCATATCGACATGGAACGAATTCCTAGGATGGCATTGGTTTCGGCATACGTGCCATAAAACTTGCCGGAAAAATGTGATGTTGCTTCGCTTACTTTTTAAAGAAAACGCTGTTTCATGCTTTGAAGCACAAAAATAACTGGAACGCCTATGCGTTGATTCGGAGACTTTGGAAATTATTATCTGGTGGAGTAGTGAGAATCCGTTTCAAGTGGCTATGCCTTGAACTCACCGGCTACTATTCGTAGAGTGAAATATGTGCCTTAAGGTAAAAAAATAAGAAATAATAATTAGCGTAGCTATGTGAACTATTCAACAAAGCATTTTGATTTCTCGTAGTAGTAAAGGCCACCTCATTGAGTAATTTAGATCAAGAGTTAGAATTGTACCAACAACTACGGGCATTTCTTAAAAATTAGGTGCAGCTAATAACAATAAAAAAGGCCCTGTATAATATCTTGCTCTCTGGGCGACGTCAGTGAGGAGGTCAGTGGAAACGTTTCCTGTGATCTCAACGAGGATAACTGGAAGGACATAGGACGTTGTGATCTGAGTACAAGTGGAAAGTGAGTGGGACCGTGTCCTGAGAATTGGACGACAGTGAGGAGACTAGGACCGTGGCATGCTCTGTACGAGGCTAGGGGGGGGGGGGGGGGAAGGTCAGTCGGAGACAGGACATGTCCCTGGTTCTGGGAGAGCATATTGGGAAAGGCAGTGGGAACGTATTCTATCTTCTTGACTAAGAGGATGGTGGCACCGCATATATGCATTGCCAAGTCTAACACACACACACACACACACACACACACACACACACACACACACACACACACACACACACACACACACACACACACACACACACACACACACACACACACACACACGCACGCACACACACACACACACACACGCACGCACGCACACACACTTGCGCATGCATGCATACTATATAATGGAGATATGAATTGTCTTGTTCTCCCACTAGTGGGCTCGGTGTGAAGCGATCGGAAGAACGGCATCTTGTTTTTTATTTTCTTCCCGCCTGTTTGTAGCGTTGGAGCAATTTCAAAGGGTGAAAAAGAAGAAAAAGAAAAAAAAAATGTAGGACAGAAGGAGGTGCGTTGTCTGGTCGTCCGCTATCACCGCCGAGCGGAAAAGCGTCCGGGCGTTCAGGAAACGGGACGAGCCGGCCGGCGGCGGCCCGCACCCCCGCTAAGGACACGCATCTCGCGCGGCCTTTTCGGCGCCCAGAAGCAGCGAGGCGAAAGAGAGCGCTTTCACGTCGCCGCGTCGACGGGGCACCGCGAGATTGCGCGCGTCGGCTACCGTTGTTGCGTCTCTCGCTGCGGCGTCGGCGCCGAGCCGCTGTCGCGTGCGACCCGGTCATGCGGAACCGATAGGCGGCGCGACCGACGTCCCCCCCGTCGTCGTCGATGCGGGCTACGATCGGCGCGCGTGCCTAGCGTGTGTCGGCGATTGCACGCCGCCTACCGGGAGTCACGCTGCCTCGCCTAATACCGCGCAGCGCGCGGGAAAGGCGCGAGGAGCCCGCGAAGTGAAGCGACCGATGCGCCGGAGAAAATGGTGCCAAATAGTACTAGTGCGGGAGAGCGCGCCCTCTACAGCGAACTCCTCTACAACGGAGCGACCCGTATAACGAAGGAACGGTTCTGTCACGGTTCTGTTGCGAGCTGCGTAATGCGCGACCTTTACAACGAAGTGACCTGCATAAAGAATCATTTCGGAAGCCTCAATCTATTCGTTATGAAGGCCGTTCGATTACATTACTTAATGATACTACAGTACTTAGTATTAAGTTCTTATACTTGGTTATACTAATCAATAGTAATACTTGTTAGGCATAATAGATTCATTGTTTTGTTCTCTTATGCACCGGTTGCTGTGGAGGTATTGAAGTAGAGCGACCGATGCGCCGGAGAAAATGGTGCCAAATAATACTAGTACGGTAGAGCGCGCCCTCTACAGCGGACTCCTCTACAACGAAGTGACCCGTATAACGAAGGAACGGTTCTGTCACGGTTCTGTTGCGAGCTGTGTGGTGCGCGATCTTGACAACGAAGTGACCTGTGTAACGAGTTATTTCGAAGGCCTCGGGCCCTTCGTTCTGAAAGCCGTTCGAATGCATTACTTAACGATACCTAAGCACTTAGTGTTAACTGCTTATACTTGCTGATACTAATCGATAGTAATACTTGTTAGGCATGACCGATTCATTGTTTTGTTCTCTTATACACCGGTTGCTGTGGAGATATTGAAGTAGAGCGTAGATTGGCTACTCCGTTCGTCTATGCTTTACAGCAAAAAATAAAGAAATAAGTAACAAAAAGTGTAAATAAAGAGTGATGATCAGGAAACTAATAAAGATAACAATTCCCGCAACGGAAAGTTAACTTGACGTCTGTCCGTGCCGCTAACAGAATTATATGCAATGTCTCTCCTGACTCTTTGCTAAAATAATAAAAAAGGAACACTGAATTGCCACGTAACTGCGCAGAACCAAGGTAGTGTGGTTTACAGTCGCTTGCAGCAAATGATGCTTTTCATTTTTTTTTTTGCATCCTGCCAAATTACGCAGTTAGTTATATTGACCAATCAAATGCTCAGATCTTGTATTCAGAACAGAATTGTCAATGAGAAAAATGTAGACAGCGGCCCGCTTCGCGCTAATAATCTAGCGCGACTTGAAGGACCTGAATAAAGCTTTTCATACCATACCATACTTCCTGAAAATTCCCGATCCGGCTTTCTGTTGCTCTGTGCTTGCTACATAATTTCTTTTTTTCAAGCACGAAAAAATAAATAAAAAAGAAGCCGGTGTCTTTTCGTGTTCGGCGGGATTTCTTTCAGGCTTCGAAAATAAGCTTTTACGTCGAAACAGACGTGACAAGATGCGATCGGCGCATGCTCAGTAAATGTGTTCTTTCGCTAGGGGGACGACACATCTGCAGACACGTCGTCTGCACTTGAGATCTGTCGGCAGACGACGCTGCAAGTCAAGCGCTGCACGCTTTTACCGGCAGCTGCAACATAGTCGAAGGACTGTTCGAACGTTTTGCACTTGTTCTGTACTTCCATCAACTAACTGCGTTTGGCCTACCGCTGTGCGTCGCCGATGCGAAGACAAGCGTTCGTCTAAGTGTGTCGAAATTCGATTGCGTATTGCTGTCAAAGCTTGAAGCGCCCACCAAACTAAAGAAAGAAGCTAATCGTATTTCGTTGATTCTAATGGCATACATCTGCGCAACCAACAAGCCCGGTGGTGACGAAAGCCTTTGTTCCTTCAGTCGCTCGGATATTGCTTTTGCGCCAAGGAAATGTTTGTACTTGGGCCAAATACGACGTACTAAAGAATAGGTTGCGGGTAAATGCACCGTGGAAGATTTTTAGAGTGACGTTTGGTCAAAAATGGCCATCAGGGAATGGTGACCAGTTGATCCAGTGAGATCGAGTTAGTTGAGCGTTCACACCTACAAATTTCATAAGGAGCTTCATTTGCTACAAGCTAGCCTTAGTAATGGCATAACGTGCTACACTTCCTATGGTATTATAGTTTTTAAGGCGAAATCCTTAAGTGACTGGTTGCAATGGCTCATACTCGAAAAAAGCGGCGTCTAGTCCAGTGATGCAGAAAAAAATCAGTAATGCGGAAGATATTATCATCAGAAATGGCTCATAACCCCGTAAACGTGTCCAGATGCAATGGTTGAATATGCATGAAGAAACGATAGGAAGAGAGGACGAAACAAAGAACAAAGAAAGAAAGAAGGAAAGAAAGGAAGAAAGTAAGAAATAAAGAAAGAACGAGAGAACCTTTTGGTAGGACATTAGGTCTTCTCATGTGTCGCTGAGGAGGTTGACCTGCAGCGCCATAGGTCAACTTCACACTGTGGCTCATTATGTCTTGCAAGAAGTCTGACCTCTCCGATCGTGTAACTTAACACATTGCCCCCTGTGCAACGGGCTTTCGCCTTCACCTGTTACAGGAAGTGCAACATGCTGCCCCGAACTTTTTTGATGTGGATGTACTTGTCGACTTGCATGGGGCACTGCGTCTTACTCAAATCTTCGCCGTGTTCGCGAACTGCAGAAAAATATGCGAATAATTGTTGTCGCACTCACTATATCTCAGCCAAGTAAGTCGCTTGGCGTGTTGCTAGGTGCTCATGAGTTGGAAAAATGATCGCAGTTGCTTAGTTGCTTGCTAGTGGCGCTTACTCACTGGTTAATTATCCCTGCTAGTTCTAGTTACGCTTATGAGCAGCCGCCCTATCGTCTTCCCAGTCCTCGTTCGTATTCCTGTGCATTTTTTTCCTATTCGTGCTAACGCAATGATGAAGTGCGCACCATTGGAACAACTTGAAAAATGAACAGGAAATGAGTGAGCAATGCACATGTTACGCATAATTACGTGCAAGTGCCACGCCTGAGCGCTCTGGGTGGCCTGTTTCTTAAGCCTGTCCCACGCGTACGTTTTCGGAGTCCGAACTTAAAGCCGCTGCTACGAAACGCAAGGAAACCTGGGAACGGAAACAAACCATTTGGTAAAACTACTCGGAATCGGTCGCCTTTGAATTTATGTCGGCAATACAGCACGTTGCCCTTCCAGAATCACCCGGTTCGTGCCAAACGGTTCCCTAACGCCGCGCGTATAAGATTCAGCCTCCTCCTTCCCGTGTAGTCAGTCCAAACGCATTCGTCTCACGACCGACTGCACTCGCGCGGCGTCCTCGATACATGCGAGGCAGTTGCGCGCGTGCCCCCACATTCGTCTCGATCGCCCCCTGGCGGGAGGCTTCTTCTTCGCGTTGCTCAATCGGCGACTCAATGCGCGGGCGAGGGACCTTCCGTTTCGGTGGCTACGGCCATACGTCGTTTTGTCACGGCCCTCTCACGCTCGCTCGCTCGCTCCTGTCCGGGCGGCTGCAGGTCAGGCGGGCGGGCGGTCCCTACGCGTTGTAGCCGCTGGCTGACCACCGCTCCCATCCCTGCGGGGTGGCGGCGGCCTGATGTATGAATTCGTGCCCACTGCTCGCTTGTTGAACACGACGAACGTTTGAGCGCGCGCGCGCGTGTGTGTATGTGTGCGTGCGTGTTCGTTTTCTTCTTCTGTTTGGCGGCCCGACCGCATGCATGGGCCATCTCATCTCTCGTGCGAAGAAGCTGTACGTATCGGACGCTTCGCTGCCGTAGTACGTCGCACGCTACGCGGGCTGGAAGATCGTGCGCGCTCGTTGTTCCTGGCGCGCTGCTCCCACTGCGCGTTCGAGCGATTGGCGCGGCTCCGCGGTGGGTGGTCGGAGAGGTGTATTGGCTGGCAGCGACGACTGCTCGACGCATCTGGCACACGCGCGTGACGGATGCCGCGAGCTTCTGGGAAGTGCGCGAGAGCCGGGAGGAGATCGTTCTTCGATCCCTTCGTTCGCTTATCCGATGCGGATTTAAAGAAAAGAAAGAAAGAAACAAAAAGAATCTTCGATCTCTTCGTTCGCTTATTCGACGCAGATTTGAAAAAAGAAAGAAACAAAAAGAAACGAACACTTGTGGTAGGAGACTCTGCGAAAGGCTGCAATTGCCTGAACAGGCCGAGGCAGCCTTGCAGCACCTTGCAGCACCTGCAACAGCAGTGAGAGAGAGAAAAAAAAGGCTTTAATGAATAAACACATCACACGCGTAATAGTCAACAGTAAGAAAACATGCGAAGAGTGAGATCAATTCCCAACGCCGGGAATGGTTGAGCTAGCTCTTGTATCAACAATTTTGAATGAAATTAATTCTTCGCAATCGGGTAGTTGTCCTTGCATTGACGTTTTGCGGGAGAGAGACAGACAGACAAATAGATAGATAGATAGATAGATAGATAGATAGATAGATAGATAGATAGATAGATAGATAGATAGATAGATAGATAGAGACAGAGGGAGAGAGAAGACAAAGAGATGAGGCAGGGATGTATAACCACAAAAACATGTGGTTTGCTACCCTACGCTGAGCGAAAGGAAAAGGGGTCTAGAAAAGAGAGAGAGAAGGAAGGGGCTAATGTGTGCACGTGCGCGGACAGCGAGACGCAGTCGGAAAGTACTCGCTCAAGCCTGTCGTTTAAAACAGTAAGAGCGCGAAAGTTCGTTCGCGGCTTTCTGGACCGACGATCGGTGGCGACGGTGTTCCAGCGGTGTTTGCACGCGCTGCGGACGATAATCTAGACGCCTCAATACACTGGGCGTTGATTGTGTCTTTATGTCCAATCGAGAACAGCAGCACAATAGGTGGTTCTATTCACTCAGTGCTTACTCCCTCTTTTCTTCTCCCTCTTCCTTCTCTCTCCATTTTCCCTTCTTTCTTCCTCTCCCTTTTCTCCCTTTTCTCCTTCTTTTCTTCTTTGTATTCCCCTTTCTGCCACACCCAGTGTAGGGTAGCAAACCGGATGCTCTTCTGGTTGACCTCCCTGCCTTCCCTATCCTTGTTTTCTCTTTTTCTCTCTCTCTGTATTTTCTCCTCGCAGCCGTAGACATCATCACATGCAGGACTATCAGCCATTTCACTTAGTGTTGAATGAGCTCTCGCAAAAGCAACTCCCAACCACAACCGACGCAGAGGAGACATGATGCTACGCGCTGTTGCACTCCAGTCGGAGCCGCCGAGTTGCAGTGAAAGGCTTTTTTTTAATCGGTGCAGTCTGGTGCGCCTCTTGTGGGCGGTATTCCCATCGAATAGCGAGAGTGCGCGTGCCAGAAATGGATGTTCGGCCACGGCGGCCGCATTTCGATGGGGGCTGAATGCGAAAACACCCGTGTGCTTAGATTTAGGTGCACGTTAAAGAACCCCTGGTGGTCGAAATTTCCGGAGTCCTCCACTACGGCGTGCCTCATAATCAGAAAGTGGTTTTGGCACGTAAAACCCCATAATTTAATTTTTAGAAATCGATGTTGCCTCGCAGCCTCCGTCCTGTGGTGCGTGCATCGAGAGGCAGTGGACTTCTTCGCGTGACGTCAGAGTGGCCTTGTCTGCGTCATCGTTTGCAGCGATTCCGCAATGGCCGGGTTCACCACTGAAAAGAAATCTCGTGCATTTTTTTTTCTCCTTCCGCGTGGTGGTTAAGCTACACGATTTCCCTCGTCAGTCGGTGGTGAGTTAAATGTTAGAGGAACGACTCCATGCATCGCAATGCCGGATTTGAGTCTCGAAAGACTCTACATTTTCCAGGACCCTGCTTTAGGCGCGCTCGGAATTAACTTGTCTGAGACGCTGTGGTAACGATCTATAAGAGGGGAGGGATTTGGACTGCTGCCGTAAACGAGGGAACTGTATCCAGCGAGCGAGTAGATCTTAGCCTAATTAACGTGAATTAACCTTACCTAGCCTGGCGTGAATTTGCTGTGCCACTAAATGCAGTTGCAATATGTCTTCGTATCTGTAGATGAAGCAAATGTGAGCGTAAGTTAGCTTCTCCTGGCCCGTGCATGTGTAGGGGAAATATGTGAGTCGTGAGGGGGAGGGGGGGGCATAGGAGGGGATCCTTTATATCAAGACGCAGTCCACACGCTTCATTTGTCCTTGAGCGTACATAGAACCACGCAAGATTGCTAATCACTTCAATCGAATGTTTCTTCCGGTCTTACCTTCAGTGTTCACCTTAAGTGCGGGACGCCCTTTTGAAATGTACACCGTATTGCAAGAAAGAAAAACCCCAGCCGTTCATTGCCGAGATCCTACTCCGCGCCTTTCTCTTTTAGGTATTATAATTCTTTTTTTTTCTCTTTGCGATAGGTTGCATGCGTTTTACCGACGATATCTTGTGGAAGATGGTTGTAAGTCATTTCCTCCTTTCTTGGTTTGATCCTCTATACATCTTTAGACCCGCGCCTTCTCTATAGCGTAAGTTATTTTGCGTAGGTGCTTTTGCGGTGAGTTAAACCGCTAACGGAAGCATTTACTTTCCGCAAAGGATTTTCCGGCCTATGATATTGCTCCTATATAGTGTACTCGGAGCGTACATTTGATCTTAAGGTGTCTCTAAAGCGCTCCCTGTAATTCCGCCGTAGCAGTCGCTGACGCCGAAAAGTTCATCTGCGCAAGTGATTCCCGCATGGATGTCGCCGCTGCCGCAAGCAGTATTTGGTCGCAGAGGAATAGTTTCCATTTGTTATTGAGGTATGCGTGCTTCATCTTAAAAGGGACACGCCTCTCTACTCGCGGCGCCTACTTCAGAAGAATTTCGCAACGTGTGCGTTTTTATGTAAGTACCCGCCTGCACAGCCCAGAACTTCGCAACCTTCTGTGCATGTTTGTCATCATCATCATTTGCATCGTAAACATCGGCCTATTTTACGTTCAGTGCAGGACGAAGGCATTCCCCATCGATCTCCAGTTACCGCTGCCTTCCGCCATGCGACACCATCATCATGTACTGCAGAATTTCCTAATTTCGTCGCACCGCCTATAGCTAGCTCTCTGCCGTTCTCCACTGCGTTTTTTTCCTTCCCTCGGTGCCCATTCTGCAACTCGGATAGACCGCCTGAAATCTGCCTTACGCTTTCCGAAGTATACATTGAGGTGCAAAATACATTCTTAAAAATGGACAGAACGAAGGAAGACAGTGAAGCGCGAATTCCAAAAGGACTTCTTCTTGGGCAAGTTAGTGCTTAGGAAATCTGTAAGCACCAACTTGCTCAAGAACATCTGCCTTACGCATTTGCATGTCATAGTTTGTGTGTATGATTCCTGTTAACGAACGTTCGAACAACGCTTGACTGACTGAATAAACTTTATTGAAACCAGCAAGAGATGGTGGCTGGGCCTAGGCCTCCCACGTGGGGACGTCGAGGTGTTGCCTCTTCGCCGCCTCGCAGGCCTGCTGGGTCGCCCAGAGTTGGTCGTCAAGGTTGGGGCTACGCAGGGCAGCGTGCCATCTCGACGAGAGGGTCGTGGGGTTAGTGTCGGGGTATTGGTGTGTACAGTCCCAAAGCTTGTGTGGAAGTGTGGCTGGCTGTGTCTTGCAGATATGGCACGTGGGATTGGGGTAAATGTCTGGGTAGATCTTGTTGTAAAGTTGTAACGAGGGGTAAGTATTGGTTTGTAGCAGGCGGAAAGTTGTAGCCTGCGCTCGGGATAGTTTGTTGTGTGGGCCGGGGAAGGTTCTACGCTCTAAGTCGAAGGACACGCTTGGGCACTTTTTTTTCTTCGAGCTTTTTGTTAACGACGTCGACAGTTGCTCACGGTTCTCAGTTTTCCCAGTCTTTCTGTTACCACCGACTTGTTTCACTCCATCGCCCATTTCGCGTTTCGGGCCGCCCTCTCGATTCCGGAGAGAGAGAGGCCGATCTTCTTCCGTCGACGGACGCTTGCTTTCCACTTCTCCCACGACCTGGTCCGAGCACGTAGCAGGGGCGTCCGGCCGGGCCCGCCCGTCGGTCGCGATGCCGAGTCACGTGTGGGCAGTGAAAGGATTGAACTGCACGCGTCGCACGGTCAAGTGGGGGAGACCGTGCCTCGCTAACTGGCAAGAAGTGCTCCGCCCACAGGCTCTGCTGCCGCCACGCGCGTAAGCTGGACAAACGACGCTCGGAAGTGGCTTCTGACGGCAGATTCTCGCACTCGTGTGTTCGGCGTTCCCCCCGTGGTCAACCCCCATGGCGCGCGGGGGTCGGCGCTCTTTCGTCGCCGCTTCTTGGCACCGCTGCAGCGCTGCGGACGCGTGGGCCGACAGGCGTGCGTGGGCCGTCTCCTTCCCGGCGTGTCCGGGTGAAGGATCTCTTCGGCCCGGCCGGCGGACGTGCGTCTTCTGGACGGGCGACGACGAATTGCCCAATTGCGCTTCGCGTATGCATGCGGCCGCTTATATGTGTATACACTGCGTGGCCGAATGGGAGCGGCCGAGTCTGGTCTCGCCAGTGCGAGTGTTAGGGACTACTGGCCGCTGTGCCGTGCCGTAGAGCGAAAGCCTGGCTAGCTATCTCTTGCCTTCACTGTCGTGTGGTTAGGACACGTACAAGGGATAGGTTTAAAAATTATGGGGTTTTTACGTGCCAAAACCACTTTCTGATTATGAGGCACGCCGTAGTGGAGGACTCCGGAAATTTTGACCACCTGGGGTTCTTTAACGTGCACCTAAATCTAAGTACACGGGTGTTTTCGCATTTCGCCCCCATCGAAATGCGGCCACCGTGGCCGGGATTCGATCCCGCGACCTCGTGCTCAGCAGCCCAACACCATAGCCACTGAGAAACCACGGCGGGTCGGGATAGGTTTGATACTAGTACCACTGCTGCTACTATACTGTTACTACTGTTAATGGTGCTGCTACTACTACTACTACTGATATTATAGTGCTGTAATTAATAATTCTACTACTACTGCTGCTACTTCTACTACTACTACAACAACAACAACAACAACAACAACAACAACAACAACAACAACAACAACAACAACAACTACTACTACTACTACTACTACTACTACTACTACTACTACTACTACTACTAGTACTACTACCCGCCGCACTGACTCAGTGGATACAGCGTGCCGCTGTGGCTGCGAGAGCGCACTTCGATGCGCACGAAATGCAAACGCGCTAGTGCACCAAGCTTTCGGATTCAATTGAATTTTAAGCTCTTATTAATTAGATCCGGAGCCTTCGAATGCGGCATCCCTCACAAAAGCCTCAGGGTGGTTTCGCAACGTTAAGCACAACACTTTAATTTTAATTAGCGACAGCTGCTGTACCATTTCTGCGATATTGTGCAGAAACGGGTCTAAGCCTAAAGAAGGGTGTCTTCATTTCTATTTTTTTCCCCCATTCTGAGGCTACCCAAAGAAAGGCTGCTCATGTGTAAAACAAAGTAAGTTCTCTACCGCGGACTCAGCTAGCTAACCGCGCACTTGGCTAAAACACTAGCTCTGACCGACAGCGGCCCTCGAATGTGCCACTGTGGGCCAGAAAACGGGACGCAAAGTAAGGCACACGCGTACACTCGCTCCAAGAGGCTCCCACGCAAATAGGGCGCCTCGCGAACTTGGGGGAGCAAACAGGCGCACAACCTTTCTCCGTGAAACGCAACTTTTTCTCCCTACGACACAGGCTACTGTACACCGCCAGGGTCGTAAAACGCGGAACTCGAGGCGGAGGGAGATGCCTGCGGTCAGCTAAGGGGGTCGAACCGGGGGTGGCGGCGAGGCTGCAGGCATGCAGCCCACCGCTTGCGGGATTGTCTCCTCAATGTGCTCGAGGCACCTCGGTTTCCGAGAAAAACAGGACCTGGTAGTGACAGCGCCGTGTTCGTTGCTTACACATGGTTACTGAGCATGGCGGTTCTTATTTGTTCGAAGCTGCACCAGCCACTGGCCTTTCGTTCCGCGTTCCGGGTCGTGGTTTTACAATTGCTAGTAGGTACAGCGGGGCGTGGCGCTTTTGATGGCGCTCGACGTTGCTGCGCAGGCGCGAGTAAGAGCGGGTGCGAGAGGGAAAGTCTGGGGCCCTTTGCCCCTTGAATATGCGAGTCTGCCTAGACACAACGGAGGAGTTCATATTTAAATCAGCGCCAAAAAACATGGACAAGAGAGGACACAGGACGAGCGCTGTTCTGGTAGTGACAGCGCCGTGTTAGTGACAGCGCCGTGACAGCGCCGAGGACACAGGACAGCGCTCGTCCTGTGTCATCTCTTGTTCGTGTTTTTTGGTGCTGTTTTAAATATGAATGATCCGTACCACCTAGCTCGCACCCAAACCCTTCTGAGTCAACAACGGGGGAGGTTCCTTAATACATGTTGTAGGCTTCTGGGACCTGAGCAGTCTAGATGGTCGCTGCTGCTCGTTTCACAGTAGGGAAACTGAATAATCAGTGCGCACGTAATAACAGATTGAGTGTTTTCGCTGTTCTCGGGGCGGCGCGTGACAGACATGCGAAACGGAGGTGGCCCAAAAAATGTTTGACCCCTTGTGGAGGCCTGATTGCCTAAACGGAACAAAAAAATTCACGGACGATTACAATATTCCCTAATACGAAACTTGAGCGCGATTTCGAACGTGTTTTCATTTCGCGATATATCATCTGGCGCGGACACTCTGTCTCGCGCGGCACGTTGCAAACGGAGCCAAGTGTGGCGCGACTGCCTCGCTGATCGGGAGATCGCGAGAGGCAGCGCGTGGGCGACGCGTGGGCGCGATTCACAGCAGCCGCCGCACACGGACCTCCACTCATGCAGCGCTTTGTTTCCATATGTGGCGTCTTTGGCGTCATCGGTGAACAGACGATGCGGGCTACTCTGGCACCATCCCGTAGCCATCGTCGCCGCATAGCCCGTCTTGCGCGACACTATGC
The DNA here is from genome assembly GCF_038994185.2 of Dermacentor albipictus. Taxonomy (NCBI): domain Eukaryota; kingdom Metazoa; phylum Arthropoda; class Arachnida; order Ixodida; family Ixodidae; genus Dermacentor; species Dermacentor albipictus. Next base: position 29,978,796 of record NC_091827.1, read on the forward strand.
TTTCTTTCCCAGGCTTTCGCCATACCCTCCCCCTTCGCTTTCCTTCTCGCGCTCTCTTCCCTATCGCCCTCTTTCTTCTCACGCTGCGCTCCGAGTTCGCTCTTTCATCCTTCGGTGTGCTCGTTCTCTCGGTTTCGCCGACGCAGGAACGGGCGCTTAAAAATTGGAGGCTTATCAAGGTGAAGCCCAGTGGATGCGAAGCATCCACTGGGCTTAACCTTAGCGTATCCTTAACGTTTGGAGGCATCTTGACCGCATACACGCCCGGCGCAAAGACGCTGGCGCGGTTGCGGGCACAGAGACTGATGCGACGGCGGGCGCGCGCCGCTTCATCCCTGGCGTGACGTCACATATCACGTGATGCAGCGATGGTGGCGCCGCCGCCGCGTCGCGCGCGGCGGCGCGAACTGAAGCGTGGAGGCCTCCGCCGGGCGACGTCCGACGGCGCGATATGAGGCCCCATCTGCAGCCGGTGGAACGTCATCACGTGACGTCACATCATGTGATCTCACTTCAGGGTCAATGGTGGCCACCGCCGGGAGGCGACCGACGGCGCGATATGAGGCCCCATCTGCAGCCGGTGTGACGTCATCACGTGACGTCATGTCACCTGACCTACTTGAAGGTCACATGAAGGTCAATGGTGGCCACCGCCGGGAGGCGACCGACGGCGCGATATGAGGCCCCATCTGCAGCCTGTGTGACGTCATCACGTGACGTCATGTCACGTGACCCCACTTCAGGGTCAATGGTGGCCACCGCCGGGCGTCGCGCGAAGGCCCGAAACCTACGTTATTAGAGAGTTTTAGCTTGAGCGTTTTTACGGCCAGCGGGGCGGAGCGGGCGAGCGGATACACCAGCGGAGAGGCGCGCGAGAAAATAGTTTTAGCCGGGCGGATCGCCCGTCTTCTCGAGCGGTGTAGAGTCACTTGCTCTGCTGCTCCACCTATTGGTCACAATTCGAGTTAGAGTGAAAAGAATATCACTTAAATCTGCTAGTAATGCGCTGAAACTGTTTAATAAAGGTAGGTTATGTGTTTTTAGTTAGTTATTTGGTTAAACTTCTAAACGGGCCAGAGCAGCGGTCGCCGTCGACAACGCAGCAGCGCCGGCGCTTGTGTTGACGGCTGCCATCTTGAATACCCATACACGCCCGCGCGCTTTTACGCACGCTCGCGCGCTGCCTATCGCTCCGCTGGAGAGGGCTTCCCAGCGGGCGTAAGCTGCGCTCCGTAAAAACGCTGGGCGGCCCAGCGACGTGCGCATGCGCAGTGGCGTCTGCGCTCGTCCGCTCCGCTCCGCTGGCCGTAAAAACGCTTAAGCTAAAACTCTCTAATATGCTTCGCATAAAAGCTGCGCTCTAATACAGTCTGGAATAGATTTAAGTTATAGCCCCCTTGCCATGTTGTGACAGGGCCCGGACCAGAGTTTCGATCAAAAACGAAGGATGGAAGAAACAGGCAGGTGACGTTCACCACTGATCGACCAATCAACAGGGACATGCTAGCCGTCAATGACTATAGGCGGCCAGCGTCGACGATTAGAGCCTGAAAAACCATGCTCTTATATGTTTTGTGCAGCTATAGGCTGTACGCAATACTTAGCCGAGAAACCATTCGCGTCGATGACGGCCTTGGGAACTGTTTTAACTGGAACAGCGATGTCCAAGACCGCGGCCTTCGGAGTGGTTCCATGATTCCACGCATCGTGTAAAAGTCGTCGTGAAACGTACGACAGTCGTAAAGACAGATTGTGTGTTCTTCATAAAAACACTATACACTGACGATTCCAATCCAATAACAGAATAATGCAAATACAATATGTACACGACCTTGAAGGTACAAGTATAGCGCTAAAAAAATTTTGCTTCAACAAGAGACGATACGAACACTGAGTGACAATCACAGCACAGTTCCACCAGTATGATAACATATACTAAGCACGAAGCATTGTATACATGGCACGTTTGCAGAGTCCGAGTCCTCACTCACTAACATAAACCACATAAATCCACGTAAACGCACAGTTACACATGAACTGATTGCCACATATATAAAATGATGCTCCTATATATACAGTGCACACAACGGTTAAGTACAGTTATGATGAGACAGATACATTTCACCTGATTTTATAGGGACGGCATGCGATGCGTATATTGCGCACCTGATTTGGCAATTCACATCGTGAAGGTTACTTTATTACAGATGTTTAGTCTTTAAACGGCTATTGCCTATCTTAGGACAACCATGGTAGTTGCTCAAGCATTTTTTGGTGTTTTCGACAATGTAATCTTTCTGAAAATTCCAATAAATTGGCGAGGGCGATTATTGGAAATAGTATTTTGCTTCGGCGTTCATCTTTTAAATAACTGGTTACATTAAAAATATAAACTACAAGATATGGCTTTGACGATATCGAGCAAGATGTTCCGTCTACCAATACGGCTACCAGTGTCGAAGCGCGTCGAGATCAAGGAGGTTTTACCAAATAATTCACGTTAAATGAGCAAGCATTTCTATGCCTGCCCAACGAAGAAGCCCGCCCGTCCTCGTTTACGCTACACGAATCGCTCGAAAGAAATGATTGTATTAAACAATATAATTTCGAAAAAAAAAAGAAAGACAAACGTCGGCGTTGGTGAGTTTTGAACCTACGCGCTCACGCTGAGAAGCCGTGTGTCGTACCGACTGGGGTAAACACCCACGCTTGCAGAAGGTGAATATACCTGAACCTGCTGTACCGGCTGTTAAAAAAAAAAAACATTGAAAAAGAAAGAAAGGAAAGGAAGACAGTTTTTATGACGAATTAGTTGAACGATTTGGTGACGGTGGAATAAAAGTAATCTGTGTGACCACATGCAGAACCGACTTGGAGCGTTGCATACGTCAGGAAGGTTTCGATTTTGCGAAAATCTCTTTCCAATCACGCCATATCCCCGATGCGTTTCGGTGGTCGCGGGATGCGCCTTCCGTTGGGGCGTTCCATTAGGAACCGAAATGCCGCTGATCTCTGAGGGCGCATTCGCTTCACCTGGCGCAACACCCACAGATAATCAATCAATGAGTTGATAAGGTAGGCAACACTAATGGCAGGTCATATGGGTCTTATCACGGTGTATAATGATTCGACGCGGATGGATAAGCTGCGACAATGGCCGTAGCAATTTGGGAAGGTTAATAAGCACCGAGAAGGGTTGATAAGGGTCAGATAAAATACTATAAGGTTGATAAGGACCGATAAGAGTTGATATGGTTCGTATCATGTCCAATGAAGTTGCTAAGGACAGATAAGGGCTCGCACATGCAGCGCACGGCGACGATGTTATCGCCCTTGGACTTTTTACGGAACATCACGCCGACGCCAACGGCAGAAGTTCCACTGAAGTGCCCGCGTAATTGCTATCGCAGTAGTATTCATCATCGAATTTCAATGGTAAATCGTGGAAATATCGGAAACGAGCGCGCCGGCCCGGAACGTAGAAAATGCGGCCCCGCTATCATATTGATCCATTCATATTCATATATATATTCATATTCATATCCATTCAATTCATATATCATATTGATCCATATCACCTTGGGTTCATCCATTCTTCATATTCATACGACGCAAGCATATCATCCCTAAAACGTAAAACTGATCTTGCTAATCTTTCTGTGCGTCGCCGCATTGTTAGTCTTTTTTTGTTTCACAAATTATTTCACAGTCCGCTCAACCAAGCACCGTATATCATCCCACAGGCGCGCATATCCCCCCGTATAGGTCCCATCCTTACTCAATCGCACGCGCTCGCACCACTACTTTTGCGGCTTCATTTCTCCTTCGCACAGCAGTGGACTGGAATGGCCTTCCCCGTGACATTGCAGCCATCACGTGTTCATCAACTTTTGCGGACAACTTAACTGCATATGAAGATCACTCTCTGTAATCTTGATTTGTAAACCCACCCCTTATGTAATAACCCCTAACCGGGGCCTTTAAGGTAATAAAGTGATGTGATGATGATGTGATATCATGTGCCTAAACGCCCCGTGACGACTAGCGCGAGCAACTTTGAAGCCGAACGTCTCGGCCAGTTGCGAGAGATAATAGTATACGGCACGCTTTGCCGAGCAGGCATGTGCGGCTGTTGCTGTGTCAGGATCTGCCGCGACATGCTGTCATTCGAACTTCGTCTCACGCTTCTTTACGGGCCCCGTCGCCGTTTGACGCTCAGTGGGACGTGCTCGGTTTCGATAATTCTGCATTTGGAATTTCACGATCAGTATATCTCCAATTAATGGCGATTTTCAAGATATCTTTTTTAAAAGATCGGAGTGCACTAAAATGTGACCGCCTCCAACTTTGCCATCTCCATTACCCTAAGGAAGTAAGAAGAAGGTTATTAATACATTTCCTAATTAGACTTCTGAGGCTCACGTGATTAGCTGCCAGGGATGCACACCTCGCATAGGGACTACCATGCAACACCGTCTCGCTCGCTGCGCTTATGAATATTTTTTTATAAAGAATTTGTATGGTTTAAAAAAACACCCTGTATATTCAGCAGCTAATAAAGATGAATCGCTAAGCCACTAGTACTCTACACTCCTCGGGCGAGTGGTCCCGTCCCCGGAGAGCGGCCTCCTTTTCCACTTCCGTTCTTCAACGCGGCGAACACGCTGGAGAGTGACGGCGGCGGCGTGTTCATTCACTCTGCCGCCTCCATGGGCCCACGCGCCGTATTTTTGGGGCGTCGCGGCGTGGAAGCCGTACGTCTCGGCGCGGCGTTGTGTGCTGCCTTCTCAATGGGTATCACGCGCCTCGCACACTCTCGCTGCTTCGTTTATAGGGCGCGGCTTGTTGTTGAGCGGCTCGGAGTTCTTAGCGGCCGACTTCCGTTCAGTGGAATCGCTCCGGCGTTCGTTTAAGACCGAACGTTTATTGTGGACTCTTGAATCGTTCGCGTCTGTCCGTATGCGGGTTGTGGCTCGGCGACTGTCGTAAACACATTCGTACGTGCAGCTCGTAGCGGAGGCGGAGACACACAGATAGAAACTTGACAAATGGGGCTACCAGCGAATGCACAAGGACCTGTGCGCAAGAAAAAGGCGTTAGACACGAACGGACGCTTGAATGATAGTTGAAAGTTCGACAGTTTGACGACGGTTGACAGTTTGAACTGACAGTTTAGAGTTCAGCGTCCGTCCCTGTTTAACGCCTCTTTCTGCTGCACGCGTCCTTGCGTATTCGCTGGTATACCCCCATTTATCAAGTTCTTCATGCACCAACTAATCCCAAGAGCTTGCGCTTCATAGATTGAAAACAAGAGGAAAAAAAAACAGAGATATGCACATACTGCGCACACCATCCAAGTTTTGAGGCAAGCGGAACAGAACGTTGGAATTTGCTTGAAGGGAAACTTTCGTGAAGTCGTTAATCAGATGCTCTAAAACTGAATGCGACGCATGTATTTGTTCTCATCATCCCACGCAACGTGAAATCTCGGCCACTGCTTGCACTTATGCACAGAAAATGTCACAACTCCAGTGCCACGTAATGCAGATTTTTTTTGTGTGTGTGTGTGTGCGCCACGAGCTATACGCCGAAATGCAAGCGACAGTTCGTGCGGACGCACGCGCTGTATGAGACTGTTGACGCAGCGACGTCGCGGGGATGGCGATGATGTTCGATGTTTGTTGCAGCAGGAGTGGTGAGTAGAGGTGCGTATGGCAGAGAGGAGTACGTAGGACACGAAAGACAGTGGTGAGGTTTACTACTATAGAGCCGTTTCATTCCCATGTCTGCGACCTGATGGAAACTGGCCCGCGCACCTCCTCTCTTTCGCTCACATGCTCTCGCGTGTCAGCTGCTTGGCGTTCGCACGAGTGAAATTAATCGTGTGATTGGGGCGTAATGGTTCGAACATCGGGCTGTTGCTCCAGCAGACTGAGGTTCGCTCCCACCATCGAACGCCCAGTAGGGGCGGGGTTATGCAAAAATTTCGTAAGCTGGCTTTCCCGCACACCTAGTTTGACCTAACCGCGTTGGCGGACCTCGGCTTAGAATCGTAACTATAAGGTTTCAACGTGCGGGTTGCTGGCACCATACCTTTTGCTTCATTTCCTTTGTACGACCAACGCTTTGGAAGCGTTTGTCTCCGGTTTAACAGTGATGCCAGCTGGAACGCAAGCGTCTCGGTTAGGGCAAATTAGGTGTGCGGGAAAGCCCGCTTGCGGGGAATTTCGCACATCCGCTCTTCCATGTGTCAGGCTATCCCGCAAGACAGCAGCGGCACCGAGTATCCACGGTCAGCATAGTCCGGCAGGGGTTCGGTAAGAAAGCTGCGCTTTTAAAATCGGCGTACTGCAGTGATTACCCCGCCTGTGAACTCAGTTACCGCGACAGCAGTTACCAACCCCAACGCGCCAAGCTTGAAGCAAAACTGCTGCAATCGTCTGCAATCTCACCCAGCTGTATGCAACGATTACACGAGAACAGTGACGTAGATTCGCGGTATTATCGATCACTTGACGAATGGTAGCATCTACGGGTTTTTTCAAACTATCCATAGTGCAGAAAAGACTATCGATAATATTAGTATCGATAGCACTGTCAATTGTATAACGATATTTCAGTATGGAAATATAGATGGTGAAAATACACACTATCGATATCGTTGGTACTATTTATAGTATTACGACAGTTTGGTACTGACAATGCTATCGATAGTGTTGAGTTTCTTGGCTGGCATTGCCAGAAATATTGCGATATCTGGCCACTTAATGCTGTTGTTACCGCGTCCATTGAGTCGTTTGCCGCTTTACCGAAGCGACATTTGCATGAAGCGCAGTGGTGGAGCAGATGGGTTAACCTACACCTGCTCCACCTCTTATCTGGTGTCTTTTTACTTTCTCTGATACATGTCGTGTGACTTACACTGATGCTCGATTTTTGTTTTGTTTCTTTAGCCGCATGTGATAGTATTCGTTTTCTCGTTTATGTTATGGGGAGGGGGGCATTACTGCTACAATAATACTCTCCAGGCGTATGTAATCATGTTAACAAACAAACACACAAACACAAATAAATAAATAAATAAAATCAGATACCCCAATTGCATGCAATATTGGGAACAGGGAAACGTCGCCAAGATTTCGTTGCAGTGTCAGCGTGCCGTTGCGTGGCGTGAGTTTTCATTATCGATGGCGCGCTTGATGGTACTGGCAATATCAACGATATCCTATTGATAGTACTATCGATAGTTCCATAATGACAACTCTCGAGCTCATCGATTGAACTTTAATTATTGTTGCTTCATTGAAATGCCAAACACGGCACAACGACGACACTGCGCTGATCGACATCCAGTGACCGCCAGTGACCACAAAAGCATAGTACAGTGTCTGAGGATTATATTGGACACGCTAGAATTTCTACAACAGGCCACTCCATTCTAGACACTTGGTGTGCCCGTGGCCAGCAAGAGTCATGCAAAGGGGAGCTTTGAGAAGATTAAATATTTCTCGAGGACAGAGGAGGTGCATTGTTGGGTGTTATTACTACCTGTAAAAAAAGAAAAAAAAAACACTTTCTGTACAAGAAAGTCTCTTACTTGTACTATCGCTGTGTATGGTATGTGATATTGGTCGCATTGTTGCTTTGAGATTACCTTTGTTATAATAATGTCGCTTTGTTGTTGCAACTGCTTGCTATTATGTAATGTCATTATATGCCCACTAACTTTTCTCCTACTGGTTCTTTCACAAAAATAATGCGCAAAGGTTAACGAAACGACAGATGTAACAGTACCAGAGGCAACCGGCGCCGTATTTGTGGGCCGACATCTCTTTCTATACTGTCAATAATAGTAATAAAGAAATGGTATATCTTAGTCGGCGGTGTACCACGACCTATGGCCGCACGTGATAAACACAATAATGAAAAAAAAATATCTTGAAGGAACAACGCCGGTGCTTGTACCGCCAGGACTCCAGCGTAGCTGGCGAACTGTCATGCGGTGTCTAGACAGCTCCCGAATAGCCCCGAAAGTGCTTCATCTAGGCCCAATGTCGAGCCAGCGATCTCCAATGTAGAGTGTGTCCTAACGTTGGTTCTACATTAGCCCTGCTTCCGGCGCAGGCTGCTGGGTAGGGCGAGGCCGAGAAATAAACATACGAATGAATGAATGAATGAATGAATGAATGAATGAATGAATGATGGCTAATGGAATAATGTTTTTGTCCACTGCAGGCCTTCGTCCTTCAGTGGACATGAAACAGGCTCATGAAGATTGGGATGATGATGATGATGAATAATGGCAGGTTGTTCCCGCCATATTGTAATTGTAATATGTTCATTTGGAGGTTATGCGGAAGTTTACGTCCGTAACTGGACGCAGCGAACGCGAAGCGGACCCTTCCGGCTCGGACGTACTCCACAGAGAAGCTTTCCCAGGAAGCACTGGACGCAACAAACGCACAAGCGCGGGCCCTCCCGAAACGTACCGCAAGGAACGTTTCTCAGGAAGCGCCTCAGCTATGGGCGCCCGACGTTAAAGAAAACAATGTGATCCCGGGATTCGACGCAGGCGCGCATTCGGCGCGCTTACTCACCGCTGACCAAAAGCTCACTACATTCGCATTTCCACGCTCCCAACACGCGGGCGCGGGCGGGTCCTTCTGAAACGTACCCCTAAGAACGTTTCTCAGGATGCGCTTCAGCTTGGGCGCCCGACGGTAAAGAAAACAATGCGCCCGGCAATTCGACGCAAACGCGCATTCGGCGCGCTTACTCACCGCTGACCACAAACCTACCATAGCCGCATTGCCGCGCTCCCAACACGCGTACGGACGACGACGTACTTTACCGAGAAGCTTTCCCAGGAAGCGCCGGCCTCAACAAACGCAGAAGCGTGGGTCCTTCTGAAACGTACCGCAAAGAACGGTTCGCAGGAAGCACTTCAGCTATGGGCGCCCCGCGGCAAAGAAAACAATGCGCTCGAGCATTCGACGCGGGCACGCGTTCGGCGCGCTTACTCACCGCCGACCAAAAGCCGCACTGCCGCGCTCCCATCGCGCGGACGTGGGCGACGAGACGCTAAATGGGCACGCCGTTCGCGTTGCGAAGGGGCCTCCTATCTTTAGGCCGGGCCTCGTCATCGACGGGTCCACTTTACGCGTGCGCGTTTCCGCGCGCGTGTTCTGTTGAGCGCGCGAGCAATTGTGGAATGCGAACGCGAGCAAAAATTAGAATAGACACGTATAGGCCCGCTTCTGGAAGACCCCCACTCTCCCCCGCTTTCGCTCCCGTAGTGGTTATTCCTGTAGCACGTGCAGGGCCGGCCGACGCGTGCTCGTGGGTTGCGGTAAAACGGGTCGCTCTTCTTTCGAAAGGCTATAAGGTTGGAGAGAGTTAGTTATTTTGTATATACACATCTGACAAGGGCCTTCAACACTTGCTCGAGGGCTAGGGCTTTTTGAGTCGTCCATTCTTTGGTCTATATAGCCTCTCTCCAGGCTTCGTTTATTTTGTTGTTGTTTAACGCGTGTTTTTTTTTACACTTTTGCTTTGAGTCCGCTCGTTAGTGAAGAGCGGTGCAGTGTTCCTTAACCAGGTCGGCCGCGAGTTGTAGCCGAGATTGTGCAGACACGCTGCCTCGTTTATGTTTCTGGTTTGCGGCGCGTCATCTGACGAAGACTTGACGTTTGTTGCTGGACTGACGTCACCTCTGCGACCTCTGCTTGCGCGGGAACGCTAAATAAGGATTTTGAAAGACACTACTTAGTGCTTTTGCTGCGCAGAGTCACAGTCGCAGAGTCACAGTCGACACTGTCCAGAGTGATTGACATCGCGCAGAGTCGCGGTCGACACTGACGTTTCAGTGGCCCTGGTGGCAGAGATTCGACTTGGAAGGGAGAGTGAATACATGTACCATGTTTGTCGGGATATAGGCTGACCTTTTGTTTACGGAAGTGTTACACAAAACGAGTTATCGACTTACGTTCGTGACCGAAGAATGTCGCGCTATAATCGCGAACAAAAGCTAACAACGGTACTTAGCGGACTGAGTTGCTTTGTCGCGCACGCCGCAAAGTCAGCGTTGGAGATTATCCAGACTAGCTTTAGGAAGCTCTGCATATCCAGTGCCCTCGACCACACCGAGGACGACGTTGCTTTGGCTGCTGAGGACGCCCGTGAGGCGTCAGCCGAGGATTACTTCTTCGGCAGTTCCAAAGAGGATGCAGCTTGTGGCATCGACTAGCGAAATTTAGTAGGCGAGCTCACGGTAACTAAATATGTGTGGGTAGACCTATATTCGAATCATAATGTTTTTTTTATTTGTCGGCGAGTTTCGTATATACGGTTCGACCTATATTCGAGTAAATACGGTACATACACCCAGTTTTGGAAAAGTTCGCCAGCATGTTACACTCCTGTAACACGTGAAGCCGAAAGCCTGCTGTACACGTGGTAATGCATTAAGTTGCACGATTCGAGGGGTCAGACTTCTTGCAAAGTCATAACGAGGCGCAGTGTGAAGGTCGACCTCCTCAACGACACATGCACTTAACGCACTACCTAAAGCTTTTCTTTCTTTCTTTCTTTCTTTCTTTCTTTAGCTCTTTCTTCCTTTCTGTCCTTTGTTCTCTCGCTTCTACATTCATATTTAGCCATTGCATCTTTGCTTGCCTATGGAGGTATGCATAGCCATTCCTGACGATGATATTTCTTGCTTCGCTGGTCTAGACGCCGCTTTTGTTTCGCGTATGAGCATTGCCAGGAAGCCACTTCAGGCTTTCGCCTTAGCAAGCGGTCAGAGATGTGGAAGCCACACGGCGTGGCCGCGTTTTCGTAATCTTTTCTCCAGATTTCGAGGTATACCGGGTAGTAAAGGCAAAGGGAGGTCGACGGCACCCATTCATGGTTTGCTAACCCTACTCAGGGAGAGGGCGCTAAATGGTGAAAGGAATGAGAAAGAAAGAAAGCAGAGCGAAGCGAGAGATAAGAGGGAGAGCGAGTTTACAAGCGGCTCTTTTCCCAAGCACTCGGCGCTGGTATCGCTGCTGAAATGACTAGCGCAAAAGTGGACACGGGACACTAAAAAGGTGACAAGGACAAGCGCAAACTTCCAACTGGTGTTTATTGCATAAAGGTATGTATATATAAACTCGCGCACTTGATCATAATCAGTTACAGTTACCAACTAGCCCGGTCTCACGCCCTGCTGGTATCACGTTGCCGTGTTGCGCTTCGAAGCTGCATAGAAAAGTTCCTGGGGGCTTTATTTATTTATTTATTTATTTTTCCATTCTATTTTTATCCTTCTTTCTTTCTCACCTATTGCATCCCCTTTCCCCTCCCCCAGTACAGGGTAGCCAACCGGAGATAATCTCTGGTTAACCTCCCTGTCCTTACGTGCCCCCCCCCCCCCCCGCCGCCCTATCATTCTCTCTCTGTCTCTGTCTCTCTCTCTCCATCTCTCTCTCTTTCTCTCTCTCTTTCTCTCTCTCTCTATCCTGGGGGCTTGATCCGTAACTGCCCCTGCGGTTGCATGCCGCCATCTCTCGGCGGGACTCTGCACCTCCGCGCCGCCTGCGACTTGGGAGTATAGCCTTCAGCGATTCGCACTCAATTCCCCATTGGAACGGCTGGCTCCCTTATACACGTCCGACCACTGCACCTGTGAGGAAACCATCGAGCACCTCTCATCTTCTACTGCACCCGTCGTTTCGACGTCCGATGCCAGTCTCTTCGGAACGCGCTGAACGAACTGGACGGTGTAGACGCAGATTCAAAGATCCTGGATGCGGGGCCTCACCCACCATCGATACAGAAAGCTTCGCGCTGTCTAGTGACATCCTTAATGCCATTGGCCCTGAGAAAGACTCGCATAGAGGTCCTGTGTCCGCTACTGTGCAAGCGAACTTTCACAACTTTTGCCTTGTTCTTCATTCCAGTCCCTCATCCCTTTTCGCCTGTGAAGGGTAGACAACCGGACGTCAGTTTTTGTATGAAGAAGTGGCGGGACGCATGCGATTGAACGAGCTAATAAGTCGTTGTCGGGATTATTGAAATAAACAGTCGGAAATATGCGAAAGTTATGGAAATTAACGGTGGTTGTCATCGTGGCCGCCCTCTTCAGTTCCTGCATGCGCCTGCGTTTAAATTTTTTTCGCACTTAGTCTTTCAGTCAACATGATAGATCGACTAGCACAAACGTCGATTTGGTTAACCTCTCTGCTTTTTCTTCTTTTCTGTCTTTCTATGTTTATACCTCGTCTTATGAATGTGCTTAGTGTGCTGCAAGATGAGTCGCCCTGTATGAGCACGGGGTGGGAGCGCTCGGGTGGAGCGAAAGATAGATAGCACAAGGCCTGTGTACACTGTACTTTATGAGGTGATGCTACTGTTGCTTTTAACGCGACAGCGTTAAGGAGTTCGTGTCGCAGAAAAGCCGTGTCGTCGGCGTTGGCCATGAGCGATAAATCCCAGCAGGCACTTCATGAATAAAAAACAACTTGCAAGAACTTGCTTGCAATTTGCAACTCGCTTGCGGGAATCGAACCAGGGTTTCCGGAGTGTGAGACGGAGACGCTACCACTCAGCCACGAGTTCGATGCTTCAAAGCGGTACAAAAGCGCCTCTAGTGAATGCGGTGTTGCCTTAGAAATGAGCTGTTTCTAAGGCTCAGGCGTGCGTCGCTTTTTGTTTGCCCCTATGTATGGAAGAAACAACAAATAAATGTAGGGGTGAGCCCGAACCACCCTAGGGTATAACGGGCAAAAATAGCCAATAGAAACGTAAAAGTAAAGTGGTTATAACAGAAAAGAGTAAGCCGCGGTGCCTTTGACGTCACCGTTTTCTTCACGCCGGGCTTGGCAATGCAAATTTCGGCCCTAGCAGAATGACGTCATAAGGCAGAGTGCATATAGGCCTTGTGATATGGAGGAGTCTTTCGGGGAACGATCCGGCCCATGCGCGAGGGGGGGAAGCGAGGAGGAAAGGGGCAGAGGTCGCTACTTTTTCAATCTTAAAGCACCCGCTCTATAGCATAGACGCCGCGGCTATTCTATAGACCCTCTCGAATACGAGCTTGCACTACACAGGCTAACGCCTTCATAACTGAGCACGTGCTGATGGGCGAGTTGGTCATACATGATTACAAACGAAGACGCCAAATAAAACGACGGACGACGGAAGGAGACACGAGACAACCACGTAGGCGCCTACGTGGTTGTCTCGTGTCTCCTTCCGTCGTCCGTTGTTTTATTGGGAGCCTTCGTTGTAAAGCCTTCACAACTAAGAGCTTGGGGCCTCCGTAATCATTCGCCCCGCGGGTCACTTCTTTGTAGAGGTCGCGCGCAGCACAGCTCACAATAGAGCTGGAACAGGGTTGTTCCTTCGTTATACAGGCGATTTCGTTGCACAGAGGCGTCCGTTACAGACGCGCTCGACTGTACAGACACAACGCCCTCGTCCGAACATATGTGCCCGCGAGACAAAACACGCTGCGTTCAGTTGAGGTATGTACGCATACCCGACTGTATACGCCGTGCACGTGACACCGCCAAATTGCGGCCGAGATTTGTTTGCTCCCGCCGCCCTCCGGCCCGAGGCTGTTACGCGTCGCCGTATACATATATATGTATGTATATAGTTACGTCTGGTTTTCCAGTGAGCCTCGTTCCGCTCGAGCGTCGGGCCTCGGCCGTGTATAACCGCTTCCGAAGGGCGCGCGCGGCGCTGTTGTGCGGCGGGCGGTGATTTGTCATCCTGTTTGTCGCTTAACCGGGGCGCCCGACTGGCAGCTCGTGACCGCGCGTGTGCGCGCACAAGGGGGGACCCTTTGTCTGCGAGGGAGTGAGACGCAGAACTGCGCAGAGACGGTTCGCGCCGGCGACATTTCTTTTATGGTTACGCCTTCTTTCTTTCTTTGTCTTCTTTTTCCTCGGTTTCGCGTCACGTCTGTACTCGTAACGTGTCTCAACGTCGCGTCTCCCTCCGGCAACGGAGGTGATTAGGACGAAGTCTACCCACGACGCAATGGCGTCCTAGCGCTTGAGAAGAAGTTCAAGGCCATCGCGTCGTGTGTGCGCGTCCGAGGGAAGGAGGAACGAAGGAAGGAAAAAGTGGAGAAGTAAAGGCAGGGAGGTTAACCAGTTTAGCTTGGCCGGTTTGCTACCCTACACGTGGGAGAGGGATGGGGTCGATGAAAGATGGGGAAGGGGGAGAGAGAGACAGAGAGAGCACATAGCACAGCACACACGCATCGTCCGTTAAGAGTCCATCAATCTGGCATGGTACGTGATATCAGTGTCACAGCCGCTTGTCCAATCCCGTCTCTTTCGAAAACCGAAGTAGTCCCTTCGTCGCCTTCACCTGCGATGTCTTCTGTCGGCGGCATGTGAAAATCGTGTCGAGGGACAATGGGCTAGTGTCAAGGTGCGCTAGAACGGATGCCAGGGACTGTCGCCGAACATTATATTCAGGAGAGTCGCACAGAATGTGTTCCAGCGCCATTCGAACGCGGAATGAGTAAGATTTCGCGAAAGCCACCCCTAGCCGTAAGCGATAAAGCAGAGTCGCCTCTCTTCGGCGGAGTCCAGTTGGCGTGGGAAGGAGGAGTGACTGGAAGAGAGAGAGAGAAAACAAGGGTAGGAAAGGCAGGGAGGTCAACCAGAATAGCATCCGGTTTGCTACCCTACACTGGGGGTGGGGGAAAGGGGAATAGAAAGCGGAAGAAAGGGAGAGAATAAACACCGAGTACATGTGGGAGGGACACCATATACACAAGGACACTATAAACGGTCTGTTAAGCCCGTGCACTTCACGTACTGCACTAGTGCACGAATCGCTTTTCGAGCCAGTGACGGGTGTGGCCACGGTCCGTATAGGCGTGAGCTATAGGCGCGACCGGGTGTGTGTGGGCACCTTGTGCCGACGCCTTTCTGCAGTGGACGGCGGTGCCAGAACCGCGAGCGACGGAAGGAGAATGTCGGACGGCGGCGCGAATAAACGTTCGCCGTGAGGTCTCCGATCGCTTGTATCGGGGGGCTAACGTTGTCCGAGACCCTAACGGCGTCCGCGTGAACGTCCTCCGCACGACGCTGTATCGCTGCGATCGAGATCAGAAGCTCGAGCACTCTCGAGCGTAGGCTGGGCAAAGCCCGCCACGCGTGTGCACTCGGACAACTGAATGCAGTGATGAATTATAGCGGCGTAACACCTTCTGGCCGGGTGCTATGTACCTACAGCCCGATGGCTGCGACCGGCAGCGCATATTCATGGTAGGGACGGACATGGCTGCAATAGGCGAACACGAGGAGAATGAGAAGGACAACGCAAGCACCCACCATCAACTGAAAGGCTGCAGAGTGGCGGAAAAAAAACAAGGGAGACGCAATAACTATATTTAGCGCATGCTCTTGAGGAGGCAGCGCCAACCCGTCAGTCGTGTAGTAAGTTTACACTATTGAGTTATTTTTAGCTGCGGTCACTTTCATGTAGGGAAGGCTTGTCGCTTCGTCGATCGGAGGTTGATTCGATTAATTGAAAAAAACAAACATCAGAAGCGACCTGAAAGCGAAATGAAAAGCGACCTTTGGCCGGTGGGACGTCGTCTGACTGCTCGGCTCTGTCGCCATCGCAAATGTATCTGTCAAGATTTGCAGATAGTGGTGGTGTTCTGTTCAGATCTGAAAACGAAGAAGGGCGTCGGGCGCAAAGTTGGCCCTCGGTTATCGTGCGCAAGATCATGCCGATATCGTAATCCTGGACGCAAGGAGCGTCCGTCCAGGATTGGCGAGTTGGTTCTGCCTTTCTCGCGAGCATGCGCAGGTTGTTCTTCTGTCTTCCTGATTGTTCTTTTCCGCCGCAGTGTGCCGCCATGTGAGCGTAACACAACAGATAATTGAAATGTATTTTCCTCGAATTTTCCTCAAATCGCGCTGTAGAACATCGTCAAGCTTGCCAACTTCTGTCTTGGGCTCTTTCCGAATACAACGCAGTCCATCTTGACCCACAAAAGAAAAAGTTAACTAGGCCAATATCAGACGCTCTTCAAGGCCCTGAAGTCACGCTGAACTGGCGCCGGAACTTCAAGGTGGCCTCGCCAGCTGCCTTTCGTTCAGACTCTGCCTTCTTTCAAGTAAATTCTCTCACTCTCTCTCTCCTCACTAAGCCAGCGGTGTCTTGGTATTGCAGAAGTGTAATGCTAGCAACGCCCCAACATTTTTCTTCTCTTTAGCATCGCTTTAAAATGCTCCCGGCACGAAGTCTCTCTTGGACAGCGAAGATCTGGCGGCTTCGTCACGATCTTTATTCAGTATACAACAGCGGTGTGGCGTGTCTCCCGAAGCCGCTACAGCGAGCCTCTCTTGTCGACCGGTGCGGCTTGCCGCCGCGAGTATCTCGCGAGACGGGATCGTGACGAAACCGTGCCGGTAATTTGAGGCTAATGGCGGCAGCGATAACCGGCCGCTGCTGCTGCTGCTGCTGCTGCATGGAAGGCCGCGTCGCCCCCATCTCATTGCTCGCTGATAGCTCAATCTCGACTCCGAGGCAGGCGTCCGCCGTTGCATCTCCGACTGCTCATTATATACGGATTGCGCTGTTGTACAAGCGCTATACACGCATGAACAAATGTGGAGTAATCCGAGCGGTTGCGCTCTGCATGCTGAGTCGGCCACGAAAGTTTCTGCAGGATGATGTTTCAAGGCTTTGTTGTTCGTTCACCTTTTGTCGAATGAATGCGGGCCACTTCGCGGGTGAACTTTACATAGCATGATTCTTTAGAGACTTATGCGCGCACAAAGGCGGGACGTCGAACGAAGAAGGGACGCACAACTTGTCCCTTCTTCGTTCGACGTCCTGTCATTGTGCGCGCCATAAGTCTCTAAAGAATCATGTATACAATCAACTCGCCCAAAGGGTATAACGCTTCCGATTTACGTAGGAGTGCGCTGAATGTACGTACAAGCGGCCGCTGTCGCACCCCCTTAATGTTTGGAAGTGCCAAAGAGCTAAAGTAAATAAGTGGATAATGTAAAGGCAGTCCTGAAGAAAATAAAGTTGAGAGAAATGCTGTTCTCTTCTCCTGCCCAGCTGTTTGAAACGAATGCGTGATTTAGCACTTCGAAACAACTAAGGTTATAATGGTTACACGAAAGTTCGCACCAATCCTATAGTGAATTATATTGCAACGTTCTGACTGATAGATTCCTGATGACTGAGTGAATATATTTGTTATTTTGGAAGTTAATTTTTTATTGCCAGAAATAATATCGATCCTGTGCTATTCTTTATTGTCAAATAGTCTTGTAATGTGGGCTTGTTGGTCAGCCATCGTCGTTGTTTCGGTTGCTTTAATATTTTGTACACCTTAGCAGGGGTCACATTTATGATTGGCTTGGTGATAAATAAACAGGATGTCTACCTACATCCGATGTATAACCAAGTGATCTGTTTGTATGCGTCATCATGTGCCTGTATATATATATAAAGTTTTTCGTGTCCATATTACTCTGTTGATCCTAAACTGTTTCTACTTTAAAGGCTGTATAGTGATTGTTGTATTTAATGCACGTGTGTATGCAATGTATGCTGTGTACGTCTAATCCACGCTATTGATATTTGTGTATACTATCTGTATGTTATATGCTACCGCACTGTTGAGCAATGTATGGGTGACAGGGCCTTAGTCAGGCAGACAATGTACTGCCTTTAGCCTTGCCATCCAAGAACTTCACTGTGTCTAAATCAATGCCGAATTAATAATAATAATGATGGCCCGCCTTGATGCGGGAGCATGCTGGGAATTCTGTCAGGCATGCCGTATTCTTAGTCTGCCTCCACTTGAAGCTCAAAAAAGAACACAAAGGAAATGAAATTCAGCTGAAATTGAAAATTCGAACGTGGGGAACAGCCGAAGTTGCTGTGTTTAGAATGCATGCGCAACGTTCGCCGTAGGGTTAGGCCGCAAGGGACGCCATCGGCACACCAAGCGATATAGCTCGACCTCCCCACGGTATTAACAAGTCGTGTTAATGTCAGTATTAGAACGACCAGACTTCTGCGTATTGTTCAAGCTCCATGGACAGTGAGTGGAAACGCTTGTCTGCAGCATTTTTTTTTTTTTTACATAGCTGGGCGATAGGAACGTATCATTCCGCAGTTAACCTCACAAATGGCTGTTTTATTTCACCAGCTCAAACGTCGAATAACTCGCGTATACATCTTTTTTTCATGTTATGTCCCGCCGAATTGGGGCCAGCGGAACTCCATCACTAATACGTTGTGCTTGACGGAAGCAGTTAAGGTTCAGAAGCTGTTAGCCATATACAGTCCACGGACGACAAGGCGTACACGCTAATCACCTTCGGCACTTACTGCATTCATTACGGCACTGATTACTGGTTAGCGCGCGATGGCCCAGCTCTCAGTCATCGCACGGGCGCGTTTTGATCAGAAAGATGGGTTCGCGTTCTTTCGAAGCCTTAACGAGGCCCGCAAGCCCTGGCACTCCGTTTGTCACGGTGGATTGAACTGTACGTACGCGTTCCCCACACGGCGCGTCCCGTCATCCTCCTCCAGCAGAAGCCCAGAAACCGACTTTGTAAGCCTTACCGCGCGTACCCGAGTGGCTCGCCATCGGGGCCGAGCTATGGTAAGGAACTCTTCCATCACAGTCAAGAGGACGCCGCCGAGCTGCTTCGGGCTTTGCGGGACCGAACGCTTTCTGATGCCGAGTGCGCGCGGAGCTATCGGTCTCCTAGCTGAGTGTTTCGGCTACTCCCCTTTCGCGTTCGGGTTACTATACCCGCGCACTGCTGCTCTTCGAAGGCTCGCTTTTGTCTCGACTGTGTAGGGCCCCAAGCCTTGACGGCGGTATAGTTTTTTATTGTTGTTATCGGGATCAACGGGATTGTTGTTGTCCGCGCTCGTGCGTAATTAATTACACGCACCAGAAGGGGGCGAGCACGCAGTACGATTATCTGTACAGCGCCGCTATAGGTCGAGAACGGCTTACGGACGGCGATGCATCATACTGCGAGAAGCTTTGGGGGGTAAGACGCAATTATAAGAGCGAGCGAAGTGGACGGGACGTGTTCGCTCCTGACCGCCTCGTTCGTTTTGCTCGCGTGGTGTGTGCACACCTGCGCTGTTCGAGATATGATAATGAGGAACGCCAATCTTGGTTGAACCTCTGATGTGTCGAGAAGGGACGCGCGCAGAATGTGGATGCTTGTCGCGGATGGGAACCTCGTTATAGTGAAGCCTCGCAGTAGAACCTCGTTATAGTGAACCCGGGTATAGCGAACTAACGGTGATTGTGAAGAGAAATGAATAGAAACGCCGGTTCTTATCACGCTCCCAGAAGCGTCTATGCATATTTTGCTCCAATAATATAGCAAAGACGGGTGCAGTGAAGAAAATGATACACGAAAGAAAAAAAAAATGGCTGTGGCTTAGGTAAGGTTAAGCCCAGGATGCGAAGCATACTAACCTTTATTTTAGTTGTTGAACCACTGTGAACTGCGGTGAACTGCTGTTGGTGAACTGCTGTTGCTTGGCTATATTTGGTTCGGCTAGACGAAGAAACAACTCATGCGTTACTCTGCTTCGCCTTGGACGCCCCGCATTGGACGCGGTGAGCGTCGAACAACGCAGCGTTCGGCGCGGCAACGAAATGTGCGCCTGAGCAAGCGACGCACGCCTGAGCGTTTCTAAGGCAACATCGCATTCACTAGAGGCGCTTTTGTACCGCTTTGAAGCATCGTACTCGTGGCTCAGTGGTAGCGTCTCCGTCTCACACTCCGGAGACCCTGGTTCGATTCCCACCCAGCCCATCTTGCAAGAGTTGAGCCAAAGCCACCTTTCCTCTGTCGTGACGTCACGGTGTCACGTGGTATTCAAGGCGACACCGCCGCGCCTGAGGAGCTGGGTTGAGCCCTCGTAATATGCTTCGCATAAAAAAGATACATGTCCTTACTTTATCTGGAACGGCGTGAATATTTGTGCCTCTGAGGAAAACCAAAATAGTAGTAATAAAGAGAATGCATGGAAGGCAGGCTGTTTCAGTATCTGCGACAATTCGCTCCCGTGCTGGCTGGCGTCAATTCTTATCAGGGCGGTCATCATGCTTTCCCATCGCGGCGCACTTACCAAACGGTGGCAGCAACTATAGCGTGTAATGATGGCAGGCTCTCCCATCCTTTTAGTCTGCATCTTGTACGGTGAGACAGAGAGAGAAAACACATTGATGAAAGGCAGAAATTTTATCTGGCGTATAGCCATCGCTGACATGCTACTCTGCGTGGGGAAGGGTATTGGGGAGAGAAAGACAGAAGGAGAGAGGCGCAAGAAAAAAAATCAGAGAGAGAGAGAGAGAGAGAGAGAGAGAGAGCAAATGATAAAGGAAAGGTAGGGGGTTAACCAGGACTAAGCCGGTTGGCTACCCTACACTGGGGAAAGGGAAAAGGGGACGGGAAGATTAAAAGAAGAAGAGAAAGTCTACTGGGGATATCGTTCGGTCACTCAGTCCGGATCACAGACGCTGACTCAATCCAGTTACTTTCAAATATCGCAGCAGCGCTTTTGTGGCCTTTTGTAGCTGCGATATGCGAGGCCACGGTCCCAAGATCTTGTTCAAGGTGAACGGTGTTCTGTCTAGCTGATTGAGAGCTGTGCAGAGGTGATGTCTTTCGTTTTCAAAAGATGGGCAGTGACACAGTAGATGTTCTATAGTTTCCTCGACATCGCAGGCAGTGCAGTCGGCGCTATGAGCCATTCCAATCAAAAACGTATATGTGGTAAGTTTAAAAAAAAAGTTGGGCACTGAGTTTTCTCACTCATGGCCAACGGCGTGCAATGTTAGAGTCCTTCAGTGTGTGCACCGTTCTACATTGAGGTGACAGAATTCGCCGCGCGAAAGGTGCACGAGGGTGACAGAGTAGAACTAAAGTTTGTCGAGTTGACCACTGTTTTCTAAGTATGTGAATAAATGGTTCGTCGCACGCCTCTGTTTCGTGAGGCAGGCCAAGGGGCCTAAGACACAGTGACGACAAGGTTGTCGAGCCTTGGACAATACTATATAAGTCTCTTACCACTTTACCACTTTACCACTTTACCTCCCCCTCCCCTCTCTCCCCAGCGTAGGGTAGCCAACCGGATCTTTTTCTCTGGTTAACCTCCCTGCCTTTCCCATTTCCTCTCTCTCTCTCTCTCTCTCTCTCTCTAACAGTCTCTTTGATGCTGTACAGGGCTCACGCACGAGTATCAAAGCCGGATTGTACCAGCCAATTGTACGTCACGGTTCTGTCTCTGTTCGGCAAGCAGAATCTGTGCTTTAAGAAGTCTACGCTCAGAGGACACGAAACGCAAGGACGTGGCCGAAGGCATGCAACAGGCGTTTCAATGTTGGACGAGTTTACGTTCTTTCGAACGAGAATCGACAAACTGGGCTCAGGAAAAGATTTTGTCGTAGTTAGAAAAAAAAAGTAAAACAGCGAACTATGGATATAGCGAAGTTACTGATAAAGTGAAATTTTTTTTCTGATCCCAAGGACTTCTCTATGACGTTGTGCTGTTGCATTTGGCCTCAAATCGTGCATTGTGTCCCGCGCTGTTCTTTTTTTAAGGCGAAAGCCCCAGAAGGACAGATTTTTGTGCTACATGTTCAGCGTAGTCGGGGGCAGCTATGTTCGTAAAATTATATAGGTGCAGTAAATAAGTAACAACTAAAAAAGGAACATTGGCTTCTTTTTTTATGTGCTTCATTATCGTTTCGTAACTAAGTGTGAGCTTTTCGGTATAAAGCCGCGGTTGGTAGCCTCCCTACAGCAGTAACAACAAGAACAGCAGCAACAACAAGAACAACAACAACAAAAGCGATCACGACTGCAAGAACTACTCATTTTACCACTACTGTTGTTGCTGCTACTTTAGAAACGCTACAACCAGCGACGACGGTGAAAACCACCACCACCACTACTACTACTACTACTACTACTACTACTACTACTACTACTACTACTACCACTACTACTAGTGTTACTACTGCTACTACCACCACCACCACTACCACCACTTTTGTACAACTTTATTTTCATGTTACATTTCGTCCCAGCTCATGGGAAAAAATTGCCCGCCACGACGCGGCTTTCGCATTTTATAGACTACACGTCGAGTCAGAACACATGGCTACCGTAAATGACTCACGCCGCAGGTCATCGAGGCTGCTTTATAGACCCATCTATATTTAACACCGTCGTCGTGCCACCCCTCCGCTCCCTTCTTTGCGTGCGGCCCACTCATCCTCCAGCCCTGTACTCCCCATAACCTCCTATCTGCCGGTCCTCATCTCGGTATACGTGGCGGCGTATGGCCGTGCCCACCTTCGCTGCGCCAGAAGAGGTCTTATCGCTGAAACAACTCCGCCTATATCTCTGCAGTGACGTACGAAAAGTGACTTTCGGCATATGCGCGATGCGTTTGCGAAACGAAGCGCGGTGACGGTGCATCGTTGTGAAACACTCCCCCCCCCTCACCCCTCGGCTGTTTGTTGTGTTTGCGTCGGAGTCGGGCGCCCGCATGTCCCGCAGCGATTCGCCGAACCCTTCACAGAGCCGCGCGGGGGCCTTTTTTACGCACTCTCCGTCGGACGTTTGACGGCGGCCCGCGGCGCCGTCGATCCGGTGCTCGAGGCGCGAGAGGCAGTTTCGGCGATTCGCGCAACTGGGCCGCCGAAAATGGCCATGTCCCAGGAAGCACGCGGTCGCGTGAGCCGACGCGATGTGTAGCGGCGTGCACGTGGGGCGGGGACGATGAACCGCGATTGCAGGCGTCACGGGCAACTTGCGCGCGAACTGCGCTTTAAAAATTTTTTGTTTGCTTGTTCTGCTTTTGCGGCGCGTGCAGAGTGTTTTGCGTTGGCTCGTGGTTAGGCTTGTAGTACGCGTCGGAGAGCGCAGACGCTTATTCACGCGACCTTATACGGGCCGTACGCGCGTGGTCTCTGGTCGCCGTGGTCGCCGGGGCTCGAGTGTGTTTTGGCTTTCTCTCGCGGCCCTCGAGGGATTAATTAATTAATTAATTGTGGGGTTTAACGTGCCAAAACCACTTTCTGATTATGAGGCACGCCGTAGTGGAGGACTCCGGAAATTTCGACCACCTGGGGTTCTTTAACGTGCACCGAAGTCTAAGTACACGGGTGTTTTCGCATTTCGCCCCCATCGAAATGCGGCCGCCGTGGCCGGGATTTGATCCCGCGACCTCGTGCTCAGCAGCCCAACACCGTATAGCCACAGAGCAACGACGGCGGGTGGCCCTCGAGGGAGGACACGTCTTTCTGCAGCGCGCACTTCGTGAATTCAGAAAGTCACGCGCTTACACGAACGTGTGGGGTATAGGAGGGGAGCGGGAGGAACAATCTAAGTGCACTGATACTTTGCGGTTCCGTTTAATAGCCCGATTTCGCGGGGCGAGTTTTTTTAGAACGCAGCTAGGCGCGCGTTCCAACAGGAATGGCGTCGGCGGCGTATAACCCGAGCGAACGGGCACAGCGAAAGATGAAAGAGCGAACGCGGAGCGGGAGATGAAAGACATGAGCCGCGAACGGCGGCGACCAATCAGAGCGGTTCTTTCAGTGACGTGCGCGCGGGAAACTGGTTTCATGCGTAGCCGCTCGATGCGTCTACTCATACTCGCTGCGCTCGTTTCGTACTATCGTCTGCTCGCATGAGCTCTCGCTCTCGCTTGTTTCGTCTGGTTCCAGCCTGTTTCGATTGTAATGCTTTGAGATTGTTTCGTAATTTGATCGTATGCTCGACGCCAATTGTGTAGTGCTTTCTGGAAGCCACGCGGAGGAGGAGGGAAAGAGATAAGTAGAAGGCAGGGAGGTTAACCATAACAACGTCCGGTTGGCTACCCTACACCGGGGAATGGGAAAGGGGAAACAAAGAAAACAGGGAGAGAGAGGGGAGGGAAAAAAAGCCACGCGGCATCGGCGATTACACTTCAACCTTCGACTAGCCACGTGTAAAAGCCGACGCGCTTGACCCCGCAGATCAGATGTTCGACGACCGCCGACTCTGCTACGTGTCTCTCTCAAATTCCTTGTCTCAATATAGCGCGAAATGAAAAAAAAAAAAAACGCACAGAGTTGCGCCCTAATTTCGCATTAGGGATTATCGTAATCGTCGGTGAATTTTTCTTTATGCCACTCTCGCCGCTGAGCATTCCGGTGGTAGTTAGCATATTCCTCAGTCCGTGGGCACCGTGGATTCCGTTGTATTAGTTATATAACCCTTCTGTAACAGCATGAGAGATAGGCGTCCTTAGGAGGGTAGCACGTCCGTGCTTTCGGAATAGCGCACTTTGTCGAAGTGCAGCGTGGAAGACCGAGACATGTTCGCAGAGCTCGGTCAGAACATCGATTCAGGCCGACCTCTCAACTTTTCTCTCACAATAAATACCTCTGTCATCGCCTTCTGCAATAGCAAAGCGGTCGCTCGCACTCTGCCGAAGAGAGACCGCTCTGCTTTATCGCTTATGGCTGGGGCTGGCATTCACGAAATCCTACTCATTTCGCATTGGGATGGCCGACAACCCTCTCTGCAATGCTGGTCTTTGCGAGAAGACGTTATAGAACACATTCTGTGCGACTGTCCTGAATGTAATGTTTAGAGACAGTACCTGGCGTCCGTTCTAGCGCACCTTGACAATAGACCATTGTCAGCTGAAACGATTTTCACATGCCGCCCACAGAAGACATCGCAGCTGAAGGCGACGAAGGGACTACTTCGGTTTTTGAAAGAGACGGGCTTGGACAAGTGGCTGTGACAGTGATGTCACGTGTTACGCAAGAGTGACGGACTGTAACTGACGATGTGTGTGCTGTGCTATGTGCTCTCTCTCCTCCCCATCTTTCATCCCCCCATCCCGCTCCGATGTGTAGGGTAGCAAACCAGTTGGGCTATACCGGTTAACCTTCTTGCCTTTCCTTCTCCACATTTTCCTTCCTTCCTTCCTCAGTGTGAGGCTAAAAAGTTTTCTCAGCAAGATAGGATGCAAAGAGGAAAGTGTTGACACACGGCCTGACTTTCACGTATCGGCTTGCTGTGACGTCATGCATTTCGGCAGCACCCGTCTGGTTAATTGTTCATCGGTGCAGACGAACTGTTCGATTTCTCTTCTCCGTTCTGGGGCCTGTCAGGCGCAAGGCGTCGCCCCATCCGCCTATGTGTATCGCTCGCTAATAGAGAGCTCTAGTTTAGGCGACGCAAGCGGCTTGCCTACGCAAGAACTAGGGGCGACGTTACTGCGCATGCGCAGACCGCCACGTCTGGGTCTGCGCATGCGCAGTAGCGTCGCCCCTAGTTATTGCGTACGCAAGCCGCTTGCGTCCCGTAAACTAAAACTCGCTAATGAAGTGCGTATCTCCCTCTGCACGCTCACAAACCGCAGACGGTTTACGCAGCATGCGGTCCCTGGCGGCGGCGGCGCGAACTTGAAAAGAGAAGCTGCGACTCTTCAATAAATCACGATAACTTCCTCAGGTCCCTTTAGCGCGTCGATTACGTGCACGGAAACGCAAGCCGGCTCTCGCGAAAAACAAAACAACAACAAGAAACTTCGCGCCCCATTTTCACCCCGAAATTGGCATTTCTTTCTAGCGCTCGCGGTTTTCCGCGCAAGATGGTTCTTAGAAAGTGTGCCGCGGAAGAGAACAAAAAGAAAGAATGAAAGCGTGTCTGCCTCCTTTTCGCACCTCCAGAAAAAAAAAATCGCTGCAACATCAGTATATAGGTACGACACGCGGTGTTGCGAGAAAGGGGAGGGGTGGGTAGGCTAGTGTTAGTACGACCTCAATAAATAAAATTCGCTGCGCCCGGTTTCGACCGTATACGTATA
The DNA here is from genome assembly GCF_038994185.2 of Dermacentor albipictus. NCBI lineage: Eukaryota > Metazoa > Arthropoda > Arachnida > Ixodida > Ixodidae > Dermacentor > Dermacentor albipictus. The sequence continues at coordinate 30,004,692 of NC_091827.1, forward strand.
CGACGTAAGACAGTCCCATATAGCAATAGCTACTCGGTTCCCGCTCAGTAGATGGCGCGCAGTCAGGGGTAGGTAGCTATTTCCGAACCACGTCGCCGGTGTCTCGTGCGCGGAGAAAGGAGTTTCGTTTTTTGCTTCGCTCTTTTTTTCTTTTTTTTTGAGTTTCCCCCGACACGGCGCAACGTAGCTCGATGCACAGGAGGGAAAGTGAAGAATGATAAAGGCGATAAAACACTCCGCAGTCGGTCGGCCGCGGTTGACTCTAGCCGCGGTATATACCGGAGGAAAAGCAATGGCACTTAGAAAAGAGAGGTTGTGAGGCGTTTCTGAGACCCGCCGTGCAGAGAACGAAGTGGGTGTGACCGCGCGGTGTGGCTTGCCGTGGCTTGCCGCTGCGCGATTCTAGGAAATCGTTCCGCGAAATCTTCTTCAGCGCGACTCGCGCGGCCTTTCTCCCTCTGGCGTATACGTCGAGACAGGAGTTGGTCTCTCGATGTAATGAGCTTCCCGAAGTGAAGAACACTGTCGGCACGAACTGCTCTCTTCTTGTTATTCCTTCTTTCTTCCTTTTTTCTTTCTTTCTTATCGTAAGTCAGAAGCGTCTTGCGGAGCTTCTTCTTTTAAATTCTTTTCCGCGCGAAAGCAACAACTTGATTCGGGGAGCCGGGCGCTCCGCGATACGTTTTCGGTTCCTCGTTTGAAGTTCGCCCGCCCGACACGCGCGAGTTTATGTCGAGCGAGGCCGTGCGTCCGCACAGCGTGTGGTGTAAGGCACGCCGAGGAGGAATGCTAAGTCGTGAGCTGTATTAAGGAAACCGCGCTTCTGCGATTCATCAGAAACGAAGTGGTCACTGTTGTCTTTAGAGAACGATTAAAAAAAATTAAATTATGGGGTTTTACGTGCCAAAACCACTTTCTGATTATGAGGCACGCCGTAGTGGAGGACTCCGGAAATTTCGACCACCTGGGGTTCTTTAACGTGCACCTAAATCTAAGTACACGGGTGTTTTCGCATTTCGCCCCCATCGAAATGCGGCCGCCGTGGCCGGGATATAGAGAACGATGTTTTGATAGTTTCCTCGCTGCCGTCGTTGTTGTTGTTACCTCATTACAGCCAGTTCTAGCCGCCGCAGCTACGATGAGGGAAGCAAAAGGTATTTGAAAGCTGCGCCAAACCGCAGTCGGTAAAGTGCTGCTGTCTCGGCTCGGAATAGTTCGTAGCAGCAGAGTTTTCCCCCGGAGTGAGAAAAATAACACAAAATAAGACTAAGAGATATAACCCGTGGCGCCGAAGGTGTACCGGGCATTAATATACCGATTGTTAAATAAACGGAAAAGGGCTTTTCCGATAGAAAACGCGAAGGAAATTTAGAATAGAAATTCAGTAAGAATCTTAACGAAGCAGATTCGGAGAGTGTCATGATATTGTCGCGCTGTAGTGACGGTCGAAAACGCAGCGGCAAAACTGTGAATGACGAAACTAACATATGGTGTTGGGCTGCTGAGCACGAGGTCGCGGGATTGAATCCCGGCCACAGCGGCCGCATTTCGATGGGGGCGAAATGCGAAAACACCCGTGTGCTTAGACCTAGGTGCACGTTAAAGAACCCCAGGGGGTCGAAATTTCCGGAGTCCTCCACTACGGCGTGCCTCATAATCAGAAAGTGGTTTTGGCACGTAAAACCCCATAATTAAAATTAACGAAACTAACATTCTTATGGGCGAACTTGTGCCCCTAAAAAAGCAGGGGACATTTAAAGCACAAGAATAGCGGCGAACGCAGCCTTATACCATCGTCGGAAATCTGACCTGCGGGTCAAGCGCGTCGGCTTTTATACGTGACTCGTCGAAGGTTCCAGCGTGATCGCTGGCGCCCGACTGCCTTCCAGAAGATGCTGCACAATTCGTGTCGCGCATGCAGTCTGATTACACATAGCTCGGCGAGAACATACACAACAGATAGAATGAAGGATAACATTCAACTAAGTTCCAAATCATGCTGGCGCGTCTTGGGCTGAGCGATTTAGCGGGTGTAATGCAGTCCCAGGGAAGAAAGATAAGCACACGTGCCAATATGAACATTGTTTTGCAGATGTCAGAATGCATGCATATTACGAGCTTCGCGGCGATCGACAAGGGGTGATCCTCGTGGCAATTACTGTAGGTATAATGTTTAAGACTGGCTGGAGAAATTTATGAGAGATCCGTCGAAAACCTGGGTCCGTGCAATGACGACGTGTTTCTTGGGAAGTTCGTTGTGTTGTGTATCCGCTGTGTGCCATGATTCGCAGGCACGCGAAGTATCGCTGCTGTATTTGTTTGTTCGTGACTGCGGACGGGTTATTGTACGCCCTCTCTACGAGCGAATCGAGCAGCTGTCAAAGGCACGCTCGCTGCCCGTTGTGTCGCGCAGTGGCTTGGAAGAAACTGAAGATGTTTTCCCTTGCCACTGACAGGTGGTCACTCGCGATTGCGTTGGCCCGCCTCCACGACCGGTCGTTTTCGGAGCAGACAATCTCGAAATGCTGGCCTGTGCGATCAGGTTTTCACATTCCCGGGCGTTCCATATGTCCTATTCCTTTCTTTTTTGTTTCTTCTCTTTCTTTCTGCCAGGGTAGGGTAGCAAACCGGAAGCCCCTGTCCTGGTCAACCTGTCTTTCCCATCTCTCTGTCTCTCTCTTACCTCGAGAAAGTAAGTGTGGAAGACGCTTAATCGAAAGACGGGGGGGGGGGGAGGGAGGGGAGGGAGGGGTGCTGATGCCACGCTGAAATACGCGCTGTGGTATCTGTATTCAGCTCCTCGTGACTTTAAAAACATTTAATAGCGTCTATTTGGCTAATTTAATTGTATTTTTTGTAAAGAAGAACTGTATACACCATGCTAAAAGAACTGCACGACCAAATTTGCCCAAGTAGGAAGAAAAAGGGTGTTTCGATTTTGGTGACGTCACAAAATTCCGAGTCGCACAAGTTTTTCGGGGCCCCATTAAATATAATAGCTGTCTTTGGCTGTTTTATCCGTTTTCGGGTATGTTTTCGGGGAAGCGGTCGAAGGAAAGGAACATTTCATTGTTTGCGCCCAAACCTTACGTGAAGCCTCCTTACAGCGAAAGCCCGAGGAGGAAGCAAGCGTGCTCTGAAAGCTCCCTTCGCCCGTACTCACGTAAGGAACGGTTGCCGCGTGCCTGGGTTCGAGAGGATCTCTTAAACGATTTACGCCAACGCAGCTATTCAATATCTAGATATTTTATAGTGGCATAACTCGTAAATAGAAGTGCTAATATAGAGACGCATGCACGCTTTCTTCTAGTTTTGTTTACTAAACGTAAAAAAGTACCGCATTATAGCGCAAAACTTGATGGGCTCCAGCAACGGTGGCATTCCGGCGTCGTGCAACACCTAGAAACGCTACTCATGCCAAACGTGCGACTGAAACGAACATGCCTGGCTAGACGTACTGTGCTCGCGCTTCTCTGCAGGCTAGCGACAGCGCGCATGCGCAAGCAAACGTCACGTGGCTAAGCAATGAGGTGAAGCGCTCGTTCAGGGCCAGGAGCGGCGTAAGGACGCATGAAGGTAGCTATGGAGCTACCTTACGCTGAGCAAGCACCAAGGAAACTTTCACTGAGGGCCCCTCACAGTGACATAGGGTGGCCTCACTGCAATAAAGGCCTTCGCACTGATGTAAGGAAGATATCATTGCTTGGCCCCTAATTTGGACGTTTCGGCCGGGGTCTCGCCTCCATCAAGAAACTTCAAGAAATGGAGCCCGGTCGGAACGTCGAAACTAAATGTTTGTTTTTTGCTTTGCTTCGTGCGCCATATGTATATCTGTGTGCGTGTGTGTAATAAAAGGAGTAGATGCATGATGTTCAAGACGTAGTGTCTATGACGCATTTCCGGCTCGCATGCGCTTAGCATTAGTATAGCCCCCGACATCTGTTTCTATTATACAGATAAATCGGTCGCTGGGGCGTCGATTTGGACACACCAGCTGTTGGTAGTCAGCACATGCACCGCATTCTTTTACCCGTGCCTGCGTGAGTTGTGTTGCCGAAGCCACAGATTTGGCAATGCTGCAAGGAACTTCTGGGACGAACGTGAAGGTGCGTGTTGTAGCCAGGCGGGTTCTGGTATATTGAGGTTGTAAATTCGCGACACCGATTCGAGCGTGCCCGCCATCGATTGTCGTCCTCCGACAAGGGAGCCCGAAAGTGTGCTTGGCTTTAAAAGCGAAAAGGCACTCGATACCATCGACGCTTCCTGTACAACCGGAAGTGAAGTTACTTTACCTTATCTTCCAGGCGGACCTGGAGATAGCTTTGCGCAGGAGTAACCTCGTGACAACCTAGTTGTGCGGATGAAGCACGCAATTAACGCTGGTTTAGTTTGCCTAAGCTTAACCACAATCGTTAGAGCGTTAGCAACTGTATGAACGCGTAATGTTTAGCCGCTCTTGTTTCAACTCTCCTGCCGGTGTATCAGTTTCAAGTAACCCGAAAGAAACAGAAAAAAAAAAAAGGTTGGCGTCTCGGGAAACCCAACGACACACGTTATATACCGCAGCGATAACCTTTACGTCGCTTGGCAAGCGCGCTTCCTCGTTGACCTACACTGGGCGACACGCCGAGGAACTGGTTATTTTAGCGCCCGGCGGAAAAAGCGGGACGAACAGAGTTGGTCGCGTATGGCAGCGGTTGCCAACAGAGTTTAGTCCGGGCTTTCTGCGCGCGTGCGTTTATTGTTAGCACGCGCGCTCGAGCCTTCTCCGCCACCCTTCCGTTTCGGCAGCGAGTGCGGACCCTTGAGAGTCTTCCAGCCCGCGGTGTGCTTTTAAATATAGCCTCGACAGTTTCGCACTCGGGCCGGCGCTTCCGAAGTTTCCGCACCGCGCGCACACCTTTCGCGCTGAATGGGAAAGCGCGCGGAGGTAGTGTAGCGCACCTCTATAGCGAACGCACCTGTATAGCGAACGAGGAAAAGCACATATATGCACACACATATATATATCCCACGTCCGGCAGCTCGCTGTCGCCTCGTGCGACCCCGTGTATATTAAGATGCACATCGCCTTCAATCAGTTTCAAAGAAAACTCGGAAGTGATTACGCAAACTATACAAACCGGATATATCCGGGACGAACAGTCGGATGCATATGTGCATACATACACAGTCTCGATAAAGGCCGGTCCTGCAGCCGAAACGCCGAGTAAGAACGTCTGACTGGACCATGCTCCCCTGACATACATATATGATTCCTTGTTATATAAGAATGTGTGACGTGCACACGGGCGCATTGCAGGAGTGACCTGGTAAAGTGTATAAGCTGACGCATCCTTGTAATGGAGAGAGAGAAAGAGAGAGAGAGAGAGCAAACGATAAATGAAAGGTAGGGAGGTTAACCAGGACTGAGCCCGGTTTGCAACCCTACACTGGGAAAAGGGAGAAGGGGACGGAAAGATTAAACGAAGAAGAGAAAGTCCACTGGCGATATCGTTCGGTCACTCAGTCCGAATCACAGACGCTGACTCAATCCGGTAGCTTTCAAATACCGCAGCAGCTCTTTTGTGGGCTTTTGTAGCTGCGATATGAGAGGCCATGGTCCCAAGATCTTGTTCAAGGTGAACGGTTTTCTATCTAACTGATTGAGAGCTGCGCAGAGGTCATTTCTTTCATTTTCAAAAGATGGGCAGTAGCACAGTAGATGTTCTATAGTTTTCTCGACACCGCAGGCATTGCACTCGGCGCTATCAGTCATTCCAACCAAAAGCGTATATGCATTGGGGAATGCGACGCCGAAGCGTAAGCGTTACAGCATTGTTTCCTCATTACGCGGAAACCTTGGTAACAGCCCCAGTTACATCAATGAATCGAGGGAGTGCAATCGATGTTAGGCTAATTGAGGTGTGTGCCACTTCTCCAATGTCATACGGTGCGCTAGCTTGCTTAAGCGTTGGGCTGCGTCAGTCCGCGATAGAGGTACAGAAACAAGGGTTGCTCCTTCGCATGTTTTCCTGCAGCTTCGTCAGCCGTCCTTGTAACAAATTCAGTGTGTAGTCAGCACATGTTTTCTGCGTTCTTTTACTCGTCGCTGTGGTAGCTGAGCTGCTGTTGAGGGTATATCGCTGCCGACTATAGCCCAGTTTGCAATCCCGATATGTTCGACAACGTCAATGCGAACGCCCGGTAGGGCTCTCTCGAGCTGCACAGCACGGGAGCACAAACCTCTGTCGAAATTATGTATAGAGAACCTTTGAGAGCCCGATTGCCCCTTCCAAGCGAAATGTCCTTCGACTAAGACGTAAGAAGGAAATACCGACGCTGATATGCCCGATATTTGCGGATACTCTGTCGGCTGAACTTATCCGAGATAAAGTGCTTTGAGAGAGAGAAGAGGAAGCAAGGGTAGGGAAGGCAGGGAGGTCAACCAGAACAGCATCCGGTTTGCTACCCTACACTGGGGGTGGGGGAAAGGGGAATAGAAAGGGGAAGAAAGGGAGAGAGTCAGCACTGAGTACATGTGGGAGGGACACCTTACACAATGACACTATAAGCGGTCTCTTAAGCCCGTGCACTTCAAGTACCGCACTAGTGCACGAATCGCTTTTCGAGCCAGTGACGGTTGTGGCCACGGTCCGAGTATCTTTGACTCGGTGAACGGTCTCGAGTCTAGTCTGTGTAAAGTTGCCCGCAGAGAGAGGCGTTGGACATCGTAGCGAGGGCAGGTACACAATAGGTGCTCGATGGACTCCTCGCAGCCACAGGAGTCGCACATCGGGCTCCCGGCCATTCCCATACGGTAGGAGTATGCGTTCGTGAACGCCACTCCCAACCACAAGCGACACAACAAGATTGCTTCGCCGCGGGAAAGGCTAGATGGTAGTTGTAGCCAAGTGCTTTGAGAGGTAATGAAAGGTAGAGAACCTGAATGATGTCAACGAGGAAGATCGCCAGGGAGTGCGCGGAAAGTATGAGTGAAGTCGTGGTCGCACCAGTGAAATTGATATGGTGTCCGCGGCTTCAAGGGCACAACCTTCTTTTGTTTACCACGAAGGTTTACATTCGGCGATATTTCCTTTTCTGCTCAGTGGCTATGGTGTTAGGCTGCTGAGCACGAGGTCGCGGGATCGAATCACGGCCACGGCGGCCGCATTTCGGTGGGGGCGAAATGGGAAAACACCCGTGTACTTAGATTTAGGTGCATGTTAAAGAGCCCCAGGTGGTCGAAATTTCCGGAGTCCTCCGCTATGGTGTGCCTCATAATCACAATGTGGTTTTGGCACGTAAAACCCCATAATTTGTTTTTATATTTCCTTGTTTTTTCGTTCTTTCGCGTTACGTTCTTTGCAGTGGCAATCGGAATCCAAGACCATTTAGATTTTGTAGCTTTTTTCTCCACACTAGATCTGACTTCTCATTCTGCATCTTATTTGCAATTTAAGGATCAAACAGATGCTACAAATAGTTTTCCCTTTGTTTGATGGTGCATGATTGCTCATGAACCGGACGTATACTCGGGAAAGGATTGAATTGTGTGGTTTCATCGTACCGAAGCAACACTGCTGAGGGTGTGAAAACGGCCTTGGTGTAAAGGTGCGGATAAACGCTCATAATCTCACTCGAGCGTTGACGTGGGCTATAGCTAGCACATATCGAAGTCTACACAGCGCCAAGGACCGAGCAAGCATGAACACGATTGCGAAGCCCGAACCAACAACTCAACAGTGACTATGACGTTGCGGTGTTGAGCTTGAGGTCGCGGGTGCTACTCCGGCTGCGGTTGCCACATTTCGACATGGGCGAAATAAAAAAATATATATATGGAAAAAGCGCACACGTGCGGTTACTAAATCTATGTAGCTTCGGGTCAGAGAGAACCCCAGGTGGTACAAATTTAATCGCGGGGTCTTCCACTACAGCGTACCTCATGATCAATCAGACTGTGGTTGCAAACAAAACGCATAATTAAATATAATTTTTTTGACGTTGAACTAACGTTTATTGCATGCTGCGTGCACTGAATACGCGGGAGCCTGGGAACACAAGGGGAAGAGAATCTCGACAACTTCACTTCATGTGATTTCGTGTCAAGCCGAGTGTATACGGGGACACCCATCCATAAAGTGGACCTTCTTTAACGAAAAAGAATAATTGAAGGTGTGCTCACACGCGCTGGGCCTCGTTTTCGTCTCTTTCTTTCCCAATTATGTGTGCTTCATAGATTTCTCGTGTTCTTTGGCTTGCAAGCTTGCTTGGAATGGCTGTGTACCACTCGGGTCTCGAGATCTTTATTCTTTATTCTTTATTCAGACATATCCCCGCTTAGCCCGAAAGCGTTACAGCAGGGGGGTTACAAGCATGAAAAGAATACATCTTGATTCTCACTGCACACCTGTTCACATGACAGTCTATTCCACTGAGCGATAGTTTTTACAAAAAAAAACAAGAGTTGGCATACAGGCCCGTCCTAGCCCGGTATTCTCTAGTTTTGCACTGGTGGTCATTGCGTGCCGATATATGGTTTGGCGGTTTTAAGTACATTTCCCTATCAATTCCAGTTTTGTTGGGATAGGTTTCATACAGAAGCTTTAGCCGCAGCCTCTTTCGCCTCTTTCCGCGCTCTTTGCAGTGCGGGCTGCTTGTTTTACCTCGCAACTCAATCTAAGGACCCGGACGTCCTTGTATTCCGCGATCGTATTGGAAAGCGGACTCCAATCGAACCTCCGACCTCGCGCTCGTCGTCGGGAAGACACATAGCCACTCATCCGTCGCGACGGGTAGCTTCTATATTGCGATTTCCCTCATTATACGTGTCGTCAATTTTAACGCTTCCCACTCGCGTGTACACTCCTGCACGGCCGCCTCATTGTCACCGCCCGCCGTGTCGCAAACGGCCGCGCACGGTAAACTCGACAGCAGCGAAAGTGAAACGAGATATCGAAACAGGCGCAAACACAACAACAACAACAACAACAACAACAACAACAACAACAACAACAACAACAACAACAACAACAACAACAACAACAACAACAACAACAACAACAACAACAACAACAACAACTACTACTACTACTACTACTACTACTACTACTACTACTACTACTACTACTACTACTACTACAACAACAACAACAAAAAAAATTAAAGGCTCGTATACGAGCCTTTAAATTTAAATTTAAATTTAATTTAATTTTAAATTTTTTAAGACGGCGAACTAAAGATATTACTCGTCGACAACCTCGGCGAGCGAGCGAGTCAGTCGCACGGGTGACGGTTGGAAATGAAAGGGTTCGCCGAGATGACATCCGCGCGACCCTGGCCCGTATACGCGTATATATATACAGTAGCTGCGGAGCGTTCGTTCCGACGGCGTCGAAAACGATTTCGCACACGGAGAGAAACCCCCTTTTCGCCAGCTGTCAGTTCGCGCTTGTTTCGCACTTGACGTGACGCAAAAGCGCGCTCTCGAGGCAGAGGGGGAGAGGGGGAAGGTGGGGGGAGGGATACTTGTTTGTTAACAACTTCTGTTTCGACGTGTCCCACTGTTTCTTTTGCTCTTTTGTTTCGAACTCGCTGTTCTGCCAATTTCGGCATCTTGGAAGTAGGAAGCGACACGTCGGGTGGCTTCGAGGCACCGATTGCAAGGGTAGACTAGGCTTCGGCTGTGTCTTTGGCTGCCAGTATTTATTTGGAGGTGAGAGAATGTGCCGCGTTTGCGACGCTGTCGTTGTAAAGCGAAGTCCCTGCACCTCGTCTTGTCCTCGCGTCGATGAGAAAGAAAATAAAAGGAAATTTCGGTGAAGGTCCGAGTCGGTGCTCTCGACGCATCCTTCTATACCTTATTGCCAACACAACCGTTACTGTCATTCACTTCCCCATTCTCTTTCGCTCTGTTCTTTCTGTGACCTTGAGATGTCAGATTCTTCCTTTATGAGAAGGGGTGCTTTGACGGTGGCACATGGCCAATAGGGCTCGTTCACAGCCGTCGTTTAACCCTCTAAACTACTACTGACCTCTTTAACCGCGTACCTTGTTTTATTTGTAGTTTCTTTATTTTCCCCACCCTCATCTAGAAGCCTTTCATTTGCTTCCAAGGCTTCATTCAGAAGGCAGAGCAGCACGTCATAGTGGTCATACGTACGCCGCCGAAGAACATGACGCTTTCTTTAAACACATATCTGACGCACAAAAAGTCACACAAGCTACGCTCAAAAAGAAAACATACACACGGCACAAACATTCACACGGACAGACAGACCGCACTCACGCACACAGCCAATCGATCTGCCTCTGCCTAGGATATAGAGAAGGGAAGGAAAATCTGGGAGGTCAACCATAATCACGTCCGCTTTGCTATTATACCCTACGCAGTATGAAGGCGGTCAAGGGTTGAAAAGATAGAAACAATGCAGCTGATCCAATGAGTTGGAATCTGTATACTGCGAAGCTTTGTGTGAGGGCGTAAACAGTCGAAACTCGAGTGCCCGCTGGCACAAATTATACCGAGCCTTTTCTAGAGCGGAGTGCCGACTATACTAGCTAGCGAGTACGACCGATGCCTTAAACGCATCATGGTTTCAGAGACAGCATGTGCATACGTAAACCCGTGGGCAAAAGCGTACGGACCACAGGGTCGCCGAAAGAAAAAGACAAACAGAATGTCTTTTAGTAATTGACACGCATAAACGGAAATAGGCGAGTGAGCTAGAAAAAATTCGCAACGCCAAGTTTGGACTGCAGTCTTTGATATCAAGTTACGCTTTTCAATCGTTTGCTCGTTCCGTGCCACAATCGGTAGTATTTCAGTAATGTACATCCGGTTCCGGCTTTGCGCTATTGGCTAGTCGCTCATAGCACTTCCGGGCGACGAGCGACGAATTCTAGATTTGCAGAACCGGGCGATCGCGCGACAAGACCGAGTGATCTGTTCAAGCGACAAGGGACGGCCCGATCCGTCGCTCGTCGCTGTCGCGCACAGAATCGCGCTCATGGGGTTTGGCCTTTAAAGATTTAAAGTGACCTTTAAAGATTTGAGGCCTTTAAGGTCTCAAGTTACCTCACGAAAGCGGGAGCAGTGATCGAAGATGGAGGAAAAAGGCACATTGTGGCAGACTGTCGACTATAGAGAGAGAGAGAGATAAGATAATGCAGAGAAAGGCAGGGAGGTTAACCAGAGGTAGTTCCGGTTGGCTACCCTGCGCAGGGGGAAGGGTTAAGGGGGATAAAAAGAGAAACAGAGCGGAAGAGGGCGATCGAAAGAAAGAGAGACAAGCACGAACAAAGCGCTGCGATTGATGTCCCGTGACTGTACTTTACCCCTGTGGGACTCAAATGTCGACTAGGTGATCGAAAAAGCAATTACGGGAACCAGAGCCAATACGGCAGCGCGATGTTGTGAAGGAGCATTCCAGTGTAAGCCATTGATTGTCCCACGGCAAAAAACAAATGGTTAAAAGTCTGTTATTGCAAATGCCACTTTTGCAGAATCTTGAAAAAGAAAAGAATTGTCTAAAGCTATAGTCGCTAATAGGCCCAAGTCGGCAGAGAAGACACAATAGAGGCCACCAAGTGATTTGAGCGCCACTTTCTCGGCTATTCCGTTTTAAAACTATGTACGGTGACGTGGTACCTGTGAGAAAAACCACTATAGATATACGTTCTGAGGGATTATTCATTCAAGTGTATCCAAAATGGTAGTAGCGTTTGAGGATGAAGTGTGCAATAGGCAGAGTTACAGGTAATGAAGTACACGTTAAAAAGCTTTTTTCCGTCAGAACATGTCTAATATTCATTGCTAATAGCTGCCTAAAGCACCTTTTTGCCATGTTTTTTTTTTGCCCAATGTGTAATTCCAAATGGAGTCACTCGCCGGTGCTCAGAGTGCTTAAAAATATATTTTTTTCTTTTTTTCCCATTTGTAGCATACAGGAAGGTAAAAAGAACCGAGTTGAGAAAAGCGGTTGCATCCCAGAACTGTCTTTGCGTCTCTAGAGGACACAGCTTCGGTTTAACGGTCCATTATCATCGTTATCTTTATTTCGTTCAAATACTTCTCCGGGCACGAAGCGCGCGGCTACCGTGTTTCGGGCCTACACGCTAAATGGACAGAAGCGTTGGAACGGTATTCGGAGTTGCGCCACTGAGCGTTGCGGCTGTATAGGAGGCAACGCCTTCTAATGCGAAATTCGTGTTCGCCGTGAAACGGGCGTACGTGTCAAGAATGATACGGCTATATACGCGGACGAATTCCGCACTAGCCTTTACAGCTGGCGAAGATTTAAGTACGAGATTGGGGTGAACACGTATCCTACAAAAAACGCGGACGCGACAGCTGCCGCCCTCGAAGCAGGCTTTCCATGCAGGCATGCGGCGCCCGAGCGTAAGAGTGGATCTTTCAAACTCTCAGGACATTAAGTCGTTGTGCTACAGAGGAACCACCACGGACTTATGTCTTCGCGAGGTAAATACGTACGCGGGTGTTTTCGTTTCGTTCTTGTAAACAGTTCGTTGCAGTGAACACCGGTATAGCTATGTATAAACGCTAGAGAGGCGTGTGTAAATGCGAGATTGATGTGTGTACGCCAGTGGACAACTTTATTTAGCGATGAAGAAGGGAAAGCTGCTGCACGGAGCCGAAGCTCGTGCTTGACGACGCTCCAGAAAATAGTCCCGCAGTCTCATTCGCGTTTGTTTAAGCTGGGCTAGAGAACACACACACGTATCTGCCGCTACAGAACTTATAACGCACAAGAGCGCACTGCTTAGAGTGTGAAACTTTAATTATTATTATTATTATTATTATTTTATTATTATTATTATTATTATTATTATTATTATTATTATTATTATTATTATTATTATTATTATTATTATTATTATTATTATTATTATTATTATTATTATTAGCTTCGCTGTTCCGCGCTTTGGCAAATGCGAAACTGTCGCAAGCAGCCCCGAGCTGTGCGCATATTCAGTGTCAAACTCCGAGTAGGAACGCTGTCAAAATTTCTTAAGAGTGGATGTTTGGGCGAACTGGTACTGATACATGTTGGAAATAAAGGGCGTAACTTTTACGCCGACCGTAGGCAATGAAGACTAACATAAGCTTTAATGTCTTTCTCTCTTCTTTTTTTTGTCTTACTTGCTTAAGGTCTGAAGAAAGGTTTCGCTGTTTATTTCCGTGCGTCAAAGTTTGCCGGACTACTTGGCGCAGTAACACGTGCACAGAAGCTCCGCCCCTGCATACAGCTTTCACTGCATTTCCGCAGAAATTAGTCTGCCGCGATAGCTAATAAGCAACTTGCAGGTGCAAGTTGGAATCAGCTATAGTGCAAGACAGGGGTGCCTGGAGATCGCTTTCATCGTCCTGCTACGGTGGCTAGTCCTGCAGTGGACATAAAGTATAGTATGGTGGTGGTGATGATGATGATGACAGCAAATATACGCGGCCTCTTGCTCTTCAGCCGCGTGCTCGGGCAATGCGTGAATTACCAAGAACGTTCATCGCAGCGTACAACATGTGGAAACGCTTGCAATGACTAAAGAAACAATGACGACGAAATTGATTTGGTAATGAATTTGCTTTTTTTAAGTCGGTTTCCTGTGCTCCGTTTAAGAGATCCGGCAACAATGATTATACAAATAGAGGCCTCATACGTGTTGCAAAGACCGCATCAGAAGATTTCGAACAGTCTGGTGCTATACAGAGATAATCAGGTGTTCCCTTTTTAGCTGTCCTCGCTGCTGTGTACAAAACTAACTAACTGACTGACTAACTAACCATTTTATCGATCATATAACTTATCAGTGAACGAGCCAATTAGTCTAGTATTTAACTAATTTATCAACCGACTATCGAGCAGGATTCCAGGACCACCGGTCCTTTCCGTTATTCCTTAGCATGCCCTGTGTTACTGCTAATTAATTTCTTTATTGCCGCAACTTGATTTCGCTCATGATAGTTTTCATGCTATCCGCATCCTTGCCCGCGCGCGCAAGAGTTGTCAAGGAGTAGTGCTTGCATGCCCTGAGTGGGGTCTGCCTCTCGTCTGTATCTTCTCTTTCGCTTAATACGTCTAAATTGCAAGAGCTCTGATATGATATATTCAACAATTTATTTATTTTTGTAATTTTTCTTTATTCTGACCCGTCTGACCCGTCTAAACACTAGAAAACATAATGGTGAGTGTTGGTTATCTTTTTGTACTAACCAAATTAGGACGCGTGACATTTCCTGCAAACCTTCGCATACAATGGGTAAGCGTCATTCCATTTGCATTGAGAGATGCGGGTGGTAAAGTTTCTATAATCTCCTCAGACCGAGATGTCCACGCCCGCGAACAACGGCTCTTACCCACTTTTAATATAAAGCATGAAGCATTAAAATTACCATAAAGTCAGATGCAGTGGACACTACATATCAGGAGTGTAACAGGGAGAGAGAGAGAGAGAGAGAGAGAGAGAGAGAGCGTCAACTTTATTTTCAACTCAATAAGATTTGAGTCCGGCGTCCTTTTAATGGGTCTGGGCACCCGCCGCGGACGCGGTTCCGAGACCTTGTGTCCAAGCGGCTTCCTCGGCTCGCTGGACGGCTGACAGGATTGGGGGCTCAATCCCATCGCTCGTGATCCTTTGTCAAGATTGGAGTCCGGCATGAATTCGAAGGTAGCTGGCCCATGGCGTCGTCCAACTTATCCACGCTGAGGACGTTGATGAAGGGAAGAACTGCTTCTCATCGAGAACAATGAATATGGGTTTATTTACAGTATTTAAATCAGTCTAGCATGACTGCTTGAGTAAAAGAGTGTCAGTCCAACATGACTGCACGAGAGAAGTGTATCAGTCTAACATGACTGCTCAAGAGAAGTGTGTCGAGCATTCGCACCACAGCAGATTTTATACACTCGGTCCTCCCGCGATACAAGGTGACGCGAACGTTCGATTACTCATTGTCAACTTGCCGCCGCCCCGCAGAACAATTTACGGACACATAGGCACACACATTCCGATGTCCGGCGCCGACGTCGGAGGGGTGCCGTTCCGGGAAGCTCGGAGCCATGGTGGGTAGCTCGTTGTCCTGCGTCCCGGAAGGCGTGTGGGAAGCAACAAAAAACGGCTTTCCAGCGGCAGCTTGCTCACGCGTAGCAGATCAGGTACGCGCTGGAGAGCTCCGGCACCATAGTTCGCCCTCCGAACTCGTTTCGTCACAACCGCGATGGGGCTGGAGGAATGGCGGCGGTTTTCAGCACAAAGCCCGCTTCATCGAACGCATCCTAGGTGCAGCGACGGAGAGTGGGGGATGCGTGTCTTGTTCCGCGGTCGTAACTGGGTGGCAATCTGGCAGTGCAGCTCGCCATTCTTAACACGGCCCAAAGTTTTGCTGTCAGGTTCGAGCTAAGCAGCGCGGTCTTCCAGCGCGAGCAGAAGCTGGCGGTGGAAGAGACGGAGGGGTCGGCACTGCCCGACTTGTTTGTTAAGTGCTGACATTCCCATAACACGTGATTAAGTGTGGCAACCTCGCCATACGATGTGCATCTGTTTGTAGTGTACATGTCTGGATATGTGGCGTGCATGAGTATGGGGTTTCTGTAAGAATCTGTTTGTAATTGTCTGAAGTGTACTGCTTGTATCCTGTCTAACCTAGCGTGAGGTAATGGGTATGCGCGCCTAGGTTTGTAACTGGTAGTGTGTCATGATGTCGTGGAACCTGGTCAAACGATCCTCCCCAGCCCAGACGCTTGCAGTACCCCGCGGGGGCTCTTCCTCCGTTGATGCTCGGTGAGTGAGGCCTCGAGCAACGCGATGAGCCGCTTCTTCGTTGGGGGTGCTCTGTAATAGAAAAGCTTTTTTTCCCCCACCGGTCTGCGAGAAGATTGACAATTTGTGCGAGACGACAAATATGTCAACGATGAGCAACCGCCCTGTGATGTTACCTTAAACCTGAGTGTCTGTGTTTAGGGTTACAAGAAGCGCCGTTATCCGTACGAGGAGAAATGGTCTCATGCTCCACTTACATGGAGGGACTGACGTGAGCTCATGCCCGTGCAACCTTACCAAACGAGCAGCTTTTTTTTTTTTAAGGTTCGTAACGGACCGGTTAACAATAAGAACTGACTTTGAACGGCATTACGTCACTAAGCTTTCGTTTGATCTGCGGACGACACAACTTCGGAGATGTGAATGTATCCTTACTCCTTCGCAACCTCTGCACCGACTCTCGAAACATAACGCTCTTCGCTCAGTTTTTCGATTACGTATACATATGCGATACCGGAGAACGTTCACTGCGCACTTCTCGCAGACGACGCAGCGCAGACGTCACACGTCTGGCCACAGGACGCGGAGCGAAGGAGCCGCCGCCGAGATGATAGAAGAGCTTGGGAAAGGGAGGAAGACGGCTGGAATCTGCAGGACAGAGGGTGCAGCTCCGTGCGCTCAGTGTACACAATACGCGCGTGGGTGCCACCGCGAGCCGGAAGTCGCAGCTATGTGGAAAGCTCGCGCCGAGTCTCGTCTCGTCGTCCGATCCAGATTCCAATCCTTGTTTACATACAGCGCCGATCTCTTTCTTTCTTTCTTTCTTTCTTTCTTTCTTTCTTTCTTTCTTTCTTTCTTTCTTTCTTTCTTTCTTTCTTTCTTTCTTTCTTTCGTTC
Organism: Dermacentor albipictus; assembly: GCF_038994185.2. Classification (NCBI taxonomy): domain Eukaryota; kingdom Metazoa; phylum Arthropoda; class Arachnida; order Ixodida; family Ixodidae; genus Dermacentor; species Dermacentor albipictus. The sequence continues at coordinate 30,021,347 of NC_091827.1, forward strand.
TTTCTTTCTGTTTTGTCTTCCGTTTCTCTCCTCTGTCTTCCTCGCCCGATTGGACGCGCGGTCGTCCTCTTGTACTTGACGACGACGGATCACCCCCCCCCCCCCCCGAGAATGAAGAAGAAACGTGCGCACTTGTTCCAGCGCGAGTCACGTGTGCCACCTCCCCCCCCCCCCTCCTCTGGTCGCCTTCGCTTTAGCGATTCCGTTCTTGTCCTCTGGTTGCCCTCGACGGGATCGGCTTATTTGTTTTTTCGTCCAGCGCCGTCCCAAAGACCGTGGGAGAGCCCATATATCCGGCGCGGTTCAGTTCCGCCTTCCTTTCGTGTGGTGGTGTTCGCAAAAAGGATGGGGTACGCGGACTGCGGCTCTCGCGCGAATGAGTCTCTGTCTGCGACAAGAGGGAGTAGCTGCGAGCGCGCCGTGAGTGCTGCAAAGCCCGCTTTGTCTGGCATTGTCAAACGATTGTCGACTCGATGCTCTTCCTCCACTTCACCGAGTTAAGCAGAGAGCCGCCTGTCGACCGATGAAGACGCTGCACTCCTCGGAAATTTCCGCGGATGATCATCAAACGCAGTAACCCCTTCTGTCGACGGATGGCGCTGCTGTATACTTTCTTGAGTCGAAGTAGAGTGTTGAGGGGAGGAATGTTCTAGAATACTGGAGATAGAGTTTCCCGCAAAAAGTTACTAGAAGGAATTCTACAGCGATGACCGCTCAGCTACTCAGAATGATGGGCAGTATACACAAGGAATCGTCTAATCCACGTGCTCGTGGCCTGAGACGTTCATGGGGCTATATATTTTGGGGGTCTTGTCTCTCTAAAGTTCCATGCAATCATATTTTTTCCTGAACGCAGAAGACAGTAAGCTTCTGCGCAAGCATGCGCAGGTGGTTAGATGGTTGAATTTATAACGCAATGTTTTGTTGGAGAAATCGGTAATCTTCAATTGACAGCTTGACAAGCTGTCATTGGCAGCTTTTCCTGCAGGACTCCAGTATCATGTATGCGCGTCATGCGAATAAAGTTATTATTATTATTATTATTATTATTATTATAGTAGCACTAACACGAGTAGTAGTACCTATAGTAGTAGTAATAGTAGTCGTAGCAGCAGTAGTAATAGTAACACTTGCAGTAGTAATATCAGTAGTGGTGGTAATGGTAGCTCTAACCAGGGTGTCGGAACGAAAGGTTTTTCGTTCTGGTTTTAGGTTTGTTCCAGTGAAAAGCTTTCCTTCTGGTTCTGCTCTCGAACGAAAAAGAAAAAAATGATCCGTAATGGTTCACAACGGTTTTGGTTCACGTACAAACATTTTCGAAGTATGGTAACGATGAAAAACATATTTATTTTTCTCAACAGTTGTATTATAAGTTCTGAGATCATGCTCAGTGCCTTGAGTCAAGTCACTGAGCATGATCTCAGAAAGAACACGTCATCAGGAGCACTCGACAAAACGCTAGACCGCTGTTTCGATGAAACGAACCTAAACGAACATAAATGAACGATAATATTGCGGTAACAAAGCGTTGCACCCGTAAAAAAACGAAACGATAAATAACGCCCTTATCATCTGATTTTCGAGAACGTTGTAGAAAGGCCCACTAAATCCCCAAGAAATAGCTTTCTCAAAAAGATTTGGGGGTTCAGGGTGTCAAGCGTTCCCGTCACATTTAAGAACAGAGCACACGTGGAAAGATTGTGATCGAACGCCGAGAATGGTTCATACGAAAATTCGTCAAGCAGTGCAACAGTACCACGACCAGAAACAAAGCCAAACTGGCGATCGGTCAGGATAGAAAATATATTGAAAAATGAAGACATAGCCTGAAAGAGAAACTTCTTCAAAGACCTCAGCAAGAACCGGTAAGGTAGAAATTGGCCGATAGTTTTCAATCTTACCTTTCTTCCCGGACTTGTGCCAAAAGAATTGTAGTTTTTAGGCATTCCAGAATTTCGTTACCTTGAAAAAAAAAAAACCATTCAGGATATGCAGGATAATATCTTGCAGCGCACTGAAATTCCTTCGGATGATAATATGTAACGAAATTCCATCATATTCAGGGAGCTTGCTAGGACGGAAACTGAAAATAATTCCTCCCAGATAACACCTAGAAATTCTCGGAAAAAAGGCTGACTCAGATATGGATTGCGTTAACGACCCCGAGTGTTTGTGGATAGAGAGAGAGAGAGCTGTTTTGGATTCTCTTCTAAAGTGCCTGTTGAAAGCATGAGACACTTCTTTGGGAGGTTGCTGAAAAGAATGGAAAACAGGCCGTTTGCTCGAACTGACCCCTCTGTGATCACTTGGGGGAGTGAACTGTTTGGAGCTCTGACCACTGTGTGATCTAATCGGGACAGCGCTCGGCTGTTATTAACTAATTCCTCTCTAGTAGGAGCTCCAAATGTACATTCCAGATCATAAGCGGGCAACGTAAGCAGATGATGATGATGATGATGATGATGATGATAGAGTGCGGAGTACCTATGCACTGCAGACGTCGCGTAGCACAGGCACGTGATTTTATAAGAGCAGGCAGCGTGCAACGTAGGCAGATGATGATGCTGCTGCTGATGATAATGATGATGACAGAGTGCGGAGTACCTATGCACTGCAGACGTCGCGTAGCACAGGCACGTGATTTTATAAGAGCAGGCAGCGTGCAACGTAGGCAGATGATGATGCTGCTGCTGATGATAATGATGATGATAGAGTGCGGAGTACCTATGCACTGCAGACGTCGCGTAGCACAGGCACGTGATTTTATAAGAGCAGGCAGCGTGCAACGTAGGCAGATGATGATGCTGCTGCTGATGATAATGATGATGACAGAGTGCGGAGTACCTATGCACTGCAGACGTCGCGTAGCACAGGCACGTGATTTTATAAGAGCAGGCAGCGTGCAACGTAGGCAGATGATGATGCTGCTGCTGATGATAATGATGATGATAGAGTGCGGAGTACCTATGCACTGCAGACGTCGCGTAGCACAGGCACGTGATTTTATAAGAGCAGGCAGCGTGCAACGTAGGCAGATGATGATGATGATGATAATGATGATGACAGAGTGCGGAGTACCTATGCACTGCAGACGTCGCGTAGCACAGGCACGTGATTTTATAAGAGCAGGCAGCGGGCAACGTAGGCAGATGCTGATGCCGATGATGATGATAATGATGATGACAGAGTGCGGAGTACCTATGCGCTGCAGACGTCGCGTAGCACAGGCACGTGATTTTATAAGAGCAGGCAGCGGGCAACGTAGGCAGATTATGATGACGATGATAATGATGATGATAGAGTGCGGACTAGCTATGCACTGCAGGCGTCACGTAGCATAGGCACGTGATCTTAAAAGAGCAGGCGGCGTGCTAGTAAACCCTGCCGTGATATACCGTAATGCGCCAAGTCTTCCAGCGTCGCGATCGCCTTATCCTGCACGGGTATAAGCGATTCTCAGGCTCGTTAGCTCCTCACAATGTCTCGGTTTTCTCGAGGCATCGTCGGGTGCCCGGAACGGCCGCACGAACGTTATTTCGGCGTCGCTCGTAAAACGCAATCAGGACCCCTTGTGTGCTTCGAGCACGTCGTCGCCGGCGCCGCAGATTTGACGGCCCTGGAACGCGGCGCCTTTGTTCGGTTTCCGCTTTGTGCTGCCTGTATATCCTCGTGAGAGCCCTTGTGCATATTAGAACGCACATTACCTTCAGTCCTTTTCGATATCAACTCGGTAGCGATAGCGTAAACTATTCGTCCCGGTTATAGATTCTCGAGGGTCCCCGTTGCAGTCATTGACTTTGGGATCCTCGTCTGCATATTATTTGTTGTTTACTTATTGTTTCTTGAATGAAGAATAAACTGAAACTGAAACTCAGTCGAGTTTCACTTATGTGCTAGATATAGGCGGTAAAAAAGTTTGCAAATACATATATTTTTTCACTTACTTAAATAGAACGGCCGTTCGACGTAAAAAGAAAAAAAGAAAGAAATAAAGCACAGAATACACGGTGTCGGGAGAAGTAACTCTAGACTGAAACGGGGGGAGGGGTTAAAGTTTGTAGTTTCCCTTACGGTTACCAGGGATCACTAAACGAGGTGCTGTAAGTGTCCGCCATCGGCTTGAAGACATGTATCCACAAGACGCTGCATACCGTGGATCACTCCTTTGAACGGTTGCCGGTGTCATCTGCGCAAAGTGCTCGGTAATGGCCATCTGTAGATCCTGCAGGGTGTCGGGACTGTTCTTTTATACACCCGTTCCTCGAGTGCCCCCCCCCCCCCCTTTACGTTATGAGATGAATTACGCGTATTGCGCTTTCTTATCGCTCGTGCAACTGCGACGCAATTCACAATTATAATCATATTTTCGTTTTTTTTTCGCAGTGCGGTTACCTTTGCGGACACCCAATATATGGATTCACCTTTATATATATATATATATATATATATATATATATATATATATATATATATATATATATATATATATATATATATATATCTGGGCACGTTGGTAGTTCATAAGAACGACCAAAGAAGCGCGAATTGTATGTAAACGAATAAAGGCAAGTGCCTACATCTCTCTCTCTCTCTCTCTCTGTGTGTGTGTGCGTGTGTGTGTGTGTGTGTGTGTGTGTGTGTGTGTGTGTGTGTGTGTGTGTGTGTGTGTGTGTGTGTGTGTGTGTGTGTGTGTGTGTGTGTGTGTGTGTGTGTGTGTGTGTGTGTGTGTGTGTGTGTGTGTGTGTGTGTGTGTGTGTGTGTGTGTGTGTGTGTGTGTGTGTGTGTGTGTGTGTGTGTGTGTGTGTGTGTGTGTGTGTGTGTGTGTGTGTGTGTGTGTGTGTGTGTGTGTGTGTGTGTGTGTGTGTGTGTGTGTGTGTGTGTGTGTGTGTGTGTGTGTGTGTGTGTGTGTGTGTGTGTGTGTGTGTGTGTGTGTGTGTGTGTGTGTGTGTGTGTGTGTGTGTGTGTGTGTGTGTGTGTGTGTGGAAGAATATCCAGGATAATACAGGTATGTGGATCAAATTCCCAATAACATTGGCTATCTCACTGGAAAAATGTTCACACATATCCTTTGTTACGTGAGGCGCCTTCATATATATTTCATAAATTTATATAGGGAAATACCGTTCCATTAAATAGGTGGAAAATATGTGCAAATGTTTTCCACTAATCGCTTGAACCTAAGTCGAACGGACTAAGACTCTAAACAGTATGGAAATGGTTTGAGCCTATTCTGGCCGTGAGGTCTGACGAACGTTGACACCACCCTGTTACGAAACCCAGTTGTAAGCGTCTAGTGCCAGGCCGGATTTTAGGACCACTGTCGCGCTGGTTGCTGGGCCACGGGATAGGCTCGACGTACTATGAGGCGCTGGGTCCTGGTGCGAAAAGCAACTTTCGAACGAGCATAACAGGACGCCTGCCTATAGTGTGCGTTAGCTTAAAAAAGAAAGTAAGGAAAGGGACAGAGAGCATTTCAGTGCAATAAAGAAAAGAACGAAAAATGTGAAAAAAAATTAAGATCAGCAGGACTTGATTCTCTGACGTATAGAGATCAGAAGTCCAGTACTTTATAGTTTGCCCGGTTTCACATTTCTAGTAGAACTCCTCCGCGTGTGAGTGGCAGTCTGCTTTATGGCATATGTAACTGTTTTCTTTTTTCCACCACTAATATTTCGTTTACGTTAGGCTTGTGCTGCCCCAAATCAGAAACGAGAATTTTCGTGCGATAGGAACAAAAGGCTACGCATTCATAATGTACAAAGAGCGACAAATAACACAGACGACAGAACAAAATAGAAAAAAGGGTACTGACAGTCTTTGTTGCTTTCTCTTTTTGTCGCACGCGTGGTTACAGGCGCGCCATCTTAACTCACTGTTATTAGTAATAATAATAAAAAAACAGTCCACTTGCATCAGCAATGTTCAAGGTACACGAAACCTTATATCGCTCGCACTGGCTGGCCTTCTTCATTTGCTTCTTTTACTATTTTTCACCGGCTGCTGTAGTTTAATTATTCCCGCGGTTGGCGAGACATTGCAACCTCGCAAAATATACGCTGCCTAAGCTTCAGGCGGTGTCGTCCTTGACCGAAGTTACGCTGAACAGTCAGCATATACCTGCCCTAATTACGCTTGTTTTATGGCGCTGACGTCGCATTGTCTCCCTCATTAGCAGGCTCGCTGCCTCGACTTTGCAGACATGCAACTGCACTTAGTGCTTAGTGCTAAGCCTACTCGGTTTTGCGCGTCTGGAAACTCCATCCGGCTCTGCGTGTCAGCATATTCTGTTCGGGCGACGCGATTTCCAATGAAACCTGACCGCGTAGCTCACACCGGCTACGCGCGAAGTGAAAATTCGTAAGGATGCCGCGACCATGCCGGTGGCCGGGGGAGGAGTTAGGAAGGGTGTGGGGGGGAGATTGTACACAGTTTTTTTTTTTTCAATTTTACCCTGACCAGTACCTTTTGTGTGGTGTATACGCACTTTATTTAGTGGGAAGCTAGAGAAGGCAACGAAGACTGAAAAGCAAAGCATTGCATACACGGTGTCCCAGCTAACGTTAGCCTAGCTGTCCCACGAAAATAAAACAATTAAGAAAATGACCAGGTACAAGATACGATTCTAAAACCTATACGAATTTCGGTTGTCAAACCTCTGACCACTGAACGCCACTGGTCTTATAGATGTATTTTGCATCGTGCGTTATTAATATATATATATTTTTTTCGTTGAACAGCTTGTTTATAACGTTAGCTGGGACACACCGGGATATATCACCGTGGCTTTTTCAGCGACATTGCTATGGCCGGTATTTCCACTTTCAAGAACGCGTCTGAATAAAGTTGCTCGAAGAATAACCGCCCGGTTTCGGAGGCTATACGAGAGTGGTGCTGGTATTATACGTTACAACATTATGTAACACATTTATTTATTTATTTATTTATTTATTTATTTATTTATTTATTTATTTATTTATTTATTTATTTATTTATTTATTTATGTGAGTACCATAAGGGCCCCTTAGGGCATTACATAGGGGGGGGGGACGAAAAAGTTAAAGCGTAAGTGCCATGTGTGCAATGCAAATAATATAGGAAGACATGAGGAACAATAAAAAAAATTGATCTAAACGTCGAACACAAACAAATAGAAAAAAAAAGAGACGGAGTTTATACAATATTTGGTAGCGTGAAAAACGCATAAGAACCTAAAACGCGATGCGGACAACAGATGTAGATTTAAATGTATTTCTCCAACTGAATCAATTTTTTTTTCGCATTATCTCACTAAACAATCGTAAAATCGTAGAACGAGCCCGAGTTACGACGAACACCGAAGGGAAAATTCGGGAGAGTTGACAGGTATGGCGTTCGCAGCAGTGGTCTGAGCTCGGACGCGCTTCACCTTAGCGCACGTAGAAAGAAAAAGAAAAGCATCAGTTTTCAAGAGAAATTTACCAAGCCCCGGGTTCACTTAATGCGACAGCAGCAGGCTGGGGACTGCAGACACTGTCATATAGTTATACAATGCGGCGCAAAACGTGTCAACGTGTCACAGCATACGCTATCCTGCTCCTTTCATCCATGTTTTTTTTTTTTTTGTTAACAACCCTGCGTTCCTCCTTTCTTTCCTCTCGTTGCTTCTTTCTCCATCGAAACCGAATTATCTGATTATTGAGCAGAAGCTCCTTGTTGTCATTCGGGTTATCGGGGACGTTGCGCTTGGACTTTTCGGGCCGGCCATTCAAAGCCGATACATATCTCCATGCGCTCTGCTCGCTTTCAACTCTGACAGGCCTCACAGGGACGCTCGACCGTTAGGCGCTGCGATTACCGGAGTACACGGACACGTTCTCTTTGGTCGGCGAAACTCAGAAGTTGCACAAGCATGCCATCTGCTTATCCCGACACCCTGTAGCTGTTGACCCGGCACCCAGTTCCATCGAACCTAAATCTGATCCCCAGTAGCGTAACGAGGGCTTTATTTTTTTCTTTTCTTTGAGGGGAGGGGGTCGTTTCATGCGCATGATCGGGGTTGGATGGCAGTGGGAAAGGGGAGGAAGTTGTGGGAAGGTGGCATTCTGGCACCAAAGTTATTTGGGCAGAGAGAAAGAGAGAGAGAGAGAGAGAGAAACAATCTTTAATGAGATGCTCGAGATGTTAGCCTGGCGTTTCGCCTGACGTGCTACGTCAAAGTAATATTGTGGTACACAGAAATTTCAAGGAAAGCGGGGAGGGGGGGGGTGGCATCGGCCTGGTATGCCCGTGCTCAGTGCCATACGGCCTGTTTACACGTACCACTTGGGACGAACTATTTTCGCCTGACTCGTCTTGAGCATATCCCCTCCTGGCTCATCAACATGATTTGCCTCCCTAGTGCATTAGCACCGTGTAACTACGACACGATGGTCTAGATATTGTGATGCGTGGTTACAGTCGATCTGTAAATGTGACGCCGCTATGCAGTCAAGTCGCCTGAAGCGCAATAGGGCTTTAGCGGCCGTTGCGCCTGTAAGAGTGCTTCGGCCAAAGTCTCAAAATCTTTTCTTACGAGAGCGGGCTGTCATCCGAGCAGCTCAGCCGCTAGCTCTCAGAGCACGTCGCCGAGCTTTTGAATGTGGGCCATTGTCGTCAGGAATGAATAAGCGTTCGCAAGTGCGACACCCAATCCCGTACGACTCAATACAGTTTGTTTCGCCGGGAAAGTGTCCGGGTGGCCGACGAAGTCGCGAGCAAGGTTCGAGTGAATGCAAGCTTGATTTGGTGAAGCCTCGTGAATTCCATCGCCGAAATGCGACGTGGGGAGCGAGTGACTGAAGCTGCCGCGCAGCAGCTGCTTTCGAATGCGGTGTAAGCTTTTTTTTCCCCGTGCCACAGTAGCTTAAAAGGCTGCGTTTGTTAAACACCACCGTCGCGACGACGCCTAGCATCGCCCCCCCCCCCTCCCTGTAGTGCCCGCGTGTGCTTTAGATGGTGTCCGAACGCACGTATGCGCGCACAAACACAAAAACGCGCGCGCACTCACTCACTCACACACACTCTCACTCACTCACTCACTCACTCACACACCCTCTCTCACTCACTCACTCAATCACTCGCTCGCTCGCTCACTCACTCACTCACTCACTCACTCACTCACTCACTCACTCACTCATTCACTCACTCACACACTCTCTCACTCACACACACTCTCTCACACTCGCTCACTCACTCACTCATTCACTCACTCAATCACACACTCTCTCACTCACTAACTCGCTAGCTCGCTCGCTCGCTCGCTCGCTCGCTCACTCACTCACACACCCTCTCTCACTCATTCACTCACACACTCTCTCTCACTCACTCACTCATTCACCCACACTCACTCGCCCACTCACTCACTCACTCACTCACACTCACTCACTCACTCACTCACTCACTCACTCACTCACTCACTCACAAACACACAGGCACGCACGCACGCCCGCACGCTCACGCTGGCTCACTTTCAGGTGCAAAATAACGCGCGCGCGCGAAGCGCAGAGCCAAGTGGTCCGCGCGTGTCACTCGCTTCGTCGCCTGTTCCCGGTTCGCGCCACAAGTGCGACGCGAAGGGTGACACTCGCCTCCGCCGCCCGTTAAGTGCGTATTCAAGCCACGCGCAGCTGCTGCGCACGGACCCCACCCGCCCACTCGCTCACTCAACCCCCGCTTGAACCGAATCACGAGCCGCTCGCAAAATGCTTACACGAACGGGTTAGCGCAAGCGTCAAAGGCTTTTTCTGCAGGTGTGTGTGTGTGTGTCGCACCCACCCATCCATTCGAGAATCCACGCTTGGCTGGTCACAGCCCGCTGCTGCCGCCGCCGCCGTTCGAGATCTGCGTATAGAATAGGCGACACGCGCCCGCTTCCTCGTGCAAGTGCGCCACAGCGGTGCGATCACGTGGTCGTGACGGCGCGTGTCGGAAGCAGCTGCTGGTATCGGTTGCTCAAACTGTATACGCGCACACTCTCACGAATTGATGGGGATCTTGTTTCCGGGGCGAACGGCGAGTACCCGCGTTAGGGTTCGTTAACCCGCGCTGGCAGAGTGTGGCCCATTCGCGGGTCGTGGCGCTGTATACAGTGTGGGCGTTCGTTGCGTTTCTCAAAACGGGCCGAATATATACTGTACGCTCATGTGGACGTACGGCGTAAACTAATGATTAGAGAGTTTTAGTTTAGGGGACGCAAGCAGCTTGCGTACGCAAGAACTAGGGGCGATGGTACTGCGCATGCGCAGACACGGACGTAGGGGTCTGCGCATGCGCAGTATCGTCGCCCCTAGTTCTTGCGCACGCAAGCTGCTTGCGTCCCCTAAACTAAATCTCTCTATTGTCGTGAGTCTACCGCCACCTCTGTAGATATGAGGCACTTGCAGGTTCATGCTTCCATAACTTCCGTAATGTTATGACATTCGTAATGCAGTCGAGCGCTTCCACAAAGAGCATCTCTACAACGAAATGGGGCGTATAACGAAGGAGTTATTCTGTCGCGCTTCTATGGTTTGTGGTGTGGTTCGCGACCTTTATAATGGACTGACCTCTATATACCGAATGATTCCGGAGGCCGTTTGAATACACACTACCATTGGTTTAATCATCATCGTCATAATTGTCATATATTTATGCCCACTGCCAGAACGAAGGCCTCGCCCAGCGGTCTACAATCACCCTTGTCTTGCGCCTGCAAATTCCAACTTGCGCCTGCGAATTTCCTTACTTAATCACCTCACCTATTCTTCTGCTCTCTTCGACTGCGATTCCTTTCCCTTGGTACCCATTCAGTAACTCTAACGCTCCACTGGTTATGTGTCCTACGCTTTCCATGGCCTGCACAGCTCCATATTTTTCTCTTAGCGTCAATTAGAATAACGGCTATCTGCGTTTTCGCTATGATCCACTCGACACTCTCTTTCTGTTTCTTAACGTTACGCCCAACATTTTTCGTTCCATCGCTTTTTGCGCGGTTTTTAAGTTGTTCTCGAGCTCTCTTTGTTAACCTCCAAGTTTCTGCCTCATATGTTCGCACCCGTGGAATGTACCGACTGCACATTACCCTTTTCAACGACAGTGTTAAGCTCACAGTCAGGATTTGGTGATGTTTGCCGTAGGCACTGCAACTCATTTTTATTTTTTTGTAAATTTTCTTCTCACGATAAGGGTCCCCTGTGAGTAATTGACCTAGATAAACGTGCTCCTTCACGACGGGCTCTTGAGGCTGACTGGCGATCACGAATTCTTGTTCCCTTGCCTGGCTATTGAACATTTTCTTTGTCTTCTGCACAATAATCTTCAACGCTACTTTTACACTTTCACGCTTAAGGTCCTCAATCATTTTTTGCAATTCATCCCCAGCGCTGCAGAACAGGACAATATCATCTGAAAAGTGAAGGTTGTTGAGATGTTCACCGTTGGTGCTCACTCCCAAGCCTTCCCGGTCTAATAGCTAGAAAACTTCCTCTAAGCATGCAGTGAGATGGTGTGTGCTTGCATGAACTCTATATTGGGGGGCAATTTCTTACTTTTCTTGTGAGGGAGCAATATAGCTGTGGAATTTTAGTAGATATTTCCCAAGATATTCACGTTTGCCTCCTGTACTTGAACATACACTGCTCGTATCTCCACTCAATCAACGGTCTTTTCAGATTCTATGAAAGCCACATAGAAAATTTGATTGTACTCCGCAGATTTCTCAACTATCTGACTGATCACATGGACGAGACGCACTGCAGAGTATCCCTTCCTGAAGACAGCCTGTTCTCTTGGTTGATTGCAGTAAAGTATAGCCCTGATTCTAATGGAAATTAACTTGGTGCGTATTTCATACAATACTGAAAGCAAGCTAATGGGCCTATAATTCTTTAGTTCTGTAACGTCCCCCTTCTAATGGATTAGTATCATGTTGGCATTCTTCCTGCTCTTTGTTGAAGTTGAAGTCGTGAGGCATTACGTATAAAGGGCCGCGGGCATTTCGAGCATAATGTGCCCTCCATGTTTGGTTAACTTGGCTGTTATTGCATCTTCTCCTGGCGCTTTTCCTCGGCACATGTCTTGCAAGGCCCTTCTAACTACATCGCAAAATATTAAAGGAGCCTCTCTATGACGTTGGTCACTACTTCCAATGAAGGTTGCGTGGGTGCTCTGGGTACTGTGCAGATCAGTACAGAATTATTTTGCTGCTTTTACTGTATAATCCAAATTGCTGATGACATCACTCTCCTGATCTTTCGATGCATACATCTTGCCCTGCAGGATGCCAAGTTTTCTTTTCACTGATTTCACGGCTGTGGTGATATTTTACTGCTCCCTAAATATAGGGAGGCTGTGCTAACCAGTCAAGTTGTGAACACAGGTGCAATATAAGAATAAAATAAAAAAAGGAAAGGCATTGCTTTGATCGCGCCGCGCGGCCTTCGGGAAAATTCACACCCTCTCGTGAAAGGAATGCAATAAGAAGTAAAAAAAAAAAGAAAGGGAGAGGCGTGGAGTCAAAGGCACCCGCAGAGAAGCCACCCATATACTTTGCCTGACATAAAGAGAAAGAAAGAAAGAAAGAAAGAAAGAAAGAGAGAGAGAGAGAGAGAGAGAGAGAGAGAGAGAGAGATCGCCACCCGATCAAGGTCCGTGAAACTAGGTTTTTGGGCGCACTGTTTGGCTTCATGGCTGCTGTATAGCTCCGTGTGTGTGTGTGTGTAAGCTTAGTCAATACCCGGGAGGGGGGACTACATGCGAATCGCACACCGTGCGGGTTCTCCGGGCGTCCACCACTTCCCCTGACGTGTCTATCGCGCCCGTCGCAGGATGTTTGCGTGGGACGGGGCGTGTGACGGTGGCACGGGGGGGGGGGGGGGGGGGGCGCACTTTCGCTTTCGATTCGGCCCCGCCGCCGCCGCTTCCGCGTGCCTCCCACGCGCTGCCAGGTTCGTGCCCCAAAGGCGTGGGAACGGCCCCGCCGGAAAGTCGTCTGAAACTGCGGCGCCAAAAAAAAAAAAAAAAGAAAAAGAAAAAGAAAAAAAAGAACAAATGCGAATAGCAACTATTCGGTAGAGCACGAACGGTCGCCATTATATCTGTCTCGCGCAGGACTGTGTACACCGCACCCCAGAGTTGGAGCGTGGGAGTGCAGTGTTCGATTGGCGGACGAATTTCGTTTTCGAATCGCGGCTGCCGCCATCTTAGGTCGTTCACCGGAACCATTTCTCAGCTTCTGCGCGCGCGCTCGCAGAGACGCCCACAGGCGTAGGTGACGACGCTGCAACGCTTAAATAAATCAGTCTTGTAGGTATGGTTACAATGGTGGGAGCGAATATTCGAAATTCTCGAATATTCTCGAATAGCGAACTCTCTGAATCGAATACTAATCGAATACCAACGGAATACCAATACGAATCGAATAGCCATTAGATTCGTATTGGTATTCCGTTCGTATCCGATTCGTTTCGATTGCGTTGGTATTCGATTCGTATTCCATTCCGAGAGTTCGCTATTCGAGACTGTCGAATATTGCTTTCCGGTTTCTAATATAAGGGAAAACACTTGTTGGGGCTTGTAGGCAAATATATATAGGGGTGCAGCTGTGGGCCATTCCGAATGAATTTGCTGCAGGAGAGCAGCACCACGTGTGCAAGGTCATCAGTTCCTATATACAGGGTGCGCCAACTATCTTGCGCCAAGATCTAAAGCTATGCAAATGCCGCGTGGCTGGACAGAACCAAGGTAATGTTGTTTGCCGTCGCCTAGAGATACTCAGTTAGTTTTTTGCATTCCGCTTAATCACACACTTAGTCTTCATTAATTAATCAACTTCGCAAATGGTATAATTAGATGAACAAGTGTAAATGAAAAGAAATGTGGTGCAACACGAAAAATTACCGATGCAGCTTTCTGTTGCTCAATATGTGCGACAAAGAAGTGTTTTTCCGAGCGGGAAAGAAGCTTGCCAATGCAAGCAAAGTGCCTTGAGCTGCCAGTCGCGTGGCAATTCCCTTCTAATCTAAAGCGTACAGCATTCAGGGTGGAGGTTGTAGTATAGTAAAGGCGGATGTGGGAAACACACAATCGAATGAAGCTTATGCTGCAAATTAGGCTAGTTTAACTGTATTCATGGTTGCGAACAAAGCTCCGTGCTATGACGGCGGACGAAGAAATATGTGCTCGTGCCGTACACGTATTTCTTCGTCCCTTCTGTTAGCACTGAGACCTTTTTTTTTTTTTTGCAAACCGTGAATGAAACACGAGTGAGCTATGCAACAGCTAAACTGGAAAGAGAGCAGCGCAATATCTATATTAAGTAACAGCAAAAGAAAATGGAAACAGGGCAGATTACTTCGGTGGCATATGTACTATTCATTCGTGGCCAATTTAGCCAAAGCGATATTTCATTGCAGTTGGTATCTCGATGGCCGCTTAACGAGAAATCCTAAATCACTTTAGACCACTGAAATCGCCTTTCATAAATCTATCCTTAATTTTTTTTTTATTTAATACTAGCGTCAAAGCCCTGGAGCAGCCACGTCAGTGTGACGTCACGGATGTCGATCTATTCTCCAGCTCGTACTTGGACCGCTTGGGCGCAGGAAAGGCCCTGCAAACCGACTAAGTTCAGTCTTCGGCTCCTTTCGAATACAGTGTACTTCATCTTTGACACCCCTGCCAAAATAATAATAATAATAATAATAATAATAATAATAATAATAATAATAATAATAATAATAATAATAATAATAATAATAATAATAATAACTTGGCCCGATCAGATATCATGAAAATTTATGACGCCACGGGAAGTTGGTGCCGAAATTTGATGGCATCATCGCCACCAGTCCATGGTTTATGAGCTTTTGTTGGCCCATTAAGCCTCGTTTCATGGTAGTAGTTTCTTCTTTGGGTATTGATGTTCTTAATTGGCTAATAAAGTCCGGATGATGTGTTTATCTAGTTTACATTAACTGACGTGTGCAGGAGAAAGGTAGCAGACAACTGCACCTCGCCTTCAGAGTGGCATGTCACGGACTCTCATTTCTTAGAGGCCTTGTCTCCTTTCCTTTGGAAGGATTGAAGGAAGATTGAGCGGTGCGCGCTAGACGCGCAGGCGAATTAAGAAGCTCGCCGAATCCCGCGGGCTTTGTACAAATGCACGTCCGTGCGAGCGTATGCATGTAAGCGAGTGTCCCAGTTCGAGGTTGTTCTCTGCGGGCGCTGGGCGTGGGAGCGGTAGCTCGGAGGACAGCAGAACTTTCGCTTTCGTCACGACCGCTGTCAGTCTGGCGGGCGACGACCAGTGTCATGAGCGAAGGTCTTTTCGAGATTTCTTCCAGCCGGGAACGCTCAAGGTCTTGTCGATGGGTCGGACTGAAAGGAGTAGTGGCATTTCATTTTCTACTTTTCATTTCTTTCTTTCTTCTGTTCTTTTGTTTCTTTTGCTTTTAATGATTAAAGTTTTCGACCTCGAAACTCTAGAGCAAATACTGAAAAGCCTCAGAGCGTCCTGAATAATTTAGTGCTATAGGCTTTACACGAACTAGGTTAGGTTTCGTTTCCCAGGAGTTGAACGTGTTGTGACGTCAGGATGCAGGAGACGGTCACGTGAAAGCAGGACATTCGCGTTATGGCGCTCGCTACAGCTCCCTATAGGTCGTCTGCTACTCTGGCACTCGCTGCGAGGAACGACGTAGGAGCATAGCAGACGACAGAATCGGCCGGAGCGGGGTCCACAAACGCCAGAATGTTCTGCTCCGACGTGATCACCTTGTGCGTCACGACGCGGTGACACATAACTACCTGAGAAACGAAACCCAACCGGTTCGTAGACGAGCTATTCTGCTTAATTGTTTAGGGCACCCTGCCAATATGTTTCTGTGGTTTCGAGGTAGACCTTATCCGCTTGTTCAAGTCTCCGGTTTCGTGTGATACCCTGTCTTGCTTGTGTATTGATGACATCCCTGAAACCATTGCTTAAACTCGACAAGTGTACTTCGCACTTTTGCTCCGGCGTTGCCCGTTAGATGCAGCCCCGCTGCCATCGCGGGAACGAAGCAATCCACTGTGTATCATGACGTCGTGTGGGGTGCACCTTTTGGTTACGAAATCCGAAACTTATGCCCATATTTACAGAAACAGTTCTCGTGCTTGAACTACTCATAGAACCACAGTCGGATACAACTTTAGAAAAAAGGGGGCGTTTACTCCTCCAACGCGGATGCACACGAGCATCCACCAATGGGCGCACACTCTGGACTGACGTCATGAGCCGGACGGCCGGTGAACCCGTCGACGGAGAAGACGGCTGTCCGCGCTTCGAACTGGGCTGTCGCTTCAGCTGTGTGCTTCAGCGATAAATGCATTGTTTTATATAAGTACTTTTTCAACAGTAACTGATTCATTTTAAGCTTGGAAAACGAGTAGTAGATAGGCCGTGTACATGCGAACAAGCGCAAAAGCCATGCAGAGCTGCTCTTTCTACTTTGGTCTCTTGCAATGAAGCTAAAGAGCAGACGACGGGCAGCGTTGTAGAAGGCACGGGGTTATTTTTCTGTCGCTATCCGGCGTGTGCTGTAGCACATGAGAGCTCTATTAACCAGTCATCAAAATACAAAATTCTTTATTTATGCCGAGAATTGCGCGTTTCAGGAGCACGATTATTTGAGCGGGGTTATTTTAGTCGCGGAGGCAATGGGTTGTCGCGCTTCGGTCATCTGGGCGGGCCCTCCCCTTTTTTCTAAAGTTGTATCCGACTATAGGTGCCATCCACTCGGGATGTTTGACGTATTACTGGCGACTGTGGCCTGCCATTGTTAAACAACACTTACGAACAAGAAGTTTTTTGCGCTTTGTTCGTGCTTGTTTCCCTCTCTTTCTATCTTCCCCTTCCACTCTGTTTCTCTTTTTATCCCCCCTTAACCCTTCCCCCTGCGCAAGGTTGCCAACCTGAACCACCTCTGTTTAACCTCCCTGCCTTTCTCTGCATTATTTTCTCTCTCTCTCTTGTGAATTCGGTCACTGGGCCCATATTCGTGGAAAAACGTTCTTACGCTAGTTAAATTCGTAAGAAAGGAAACCGCCCAATAGTGACAGTGATCATATTATTAATTAGCAAAGGTGGCCGACCAATGGGAAGAGGTTTTTCCCGACTGAAAGCCTCGCGAAATCGGCCCCTGGTTCGCAGAAACAAGTTATATAGCGGATTATTCAGGTCGATCTGAAACTTGTCACTATTTAATAGCGAGTAAGTAGTTTGTGCCTTCCTTGAACAATCCAATGAAATTGCAAGTTGAAAATGTTGTGCCAGTGCTCTTTTAAAAAGTGGTCAAATTCGTGGTCAAGCTACGTTCGAGAAAAAGAAACAAAAAATGGCTGTGGCTTAGCTAAGGTTAAGCCCAGGATGCGAAGCATACTAGCCTTTATTTTAACGCGACAGCGTTAAGGAGCTCGTGTAAAACCGGCTTTTCTGCGACACCGGAGACGTTACTTCTGCGGACACCGGAGACGTTACCACTGAGCCACGACTTAGATGCTTCAAAGCGGTACAAAAGCGCCTCTAGTGAACGCGGTGTTGCCTTAGAATTGCGAGCTGTTTCTGAGGCTCAGGCGTGCGTCGCTTGCTCAGGCGCACATTTCATTGTCGCGCCGAACGCTGCGTTTCTCGACGCTCACCGCGTCCGATGCGGGGCGCGTAGTCGCTGCGCCGTAGCCCATTGTCTTACACCCCTTGGCGGGTCGACGGGAACGCTGTCGCGTTCCACTCTTGAAGGCGAAGCTTAAGCCTCCGCTTTTGCAGCTGTTATGACGTCATATGGTAGCTACGCGGCCGCGCGCGGCGCAGCAAGGAAGAGCGTGGTTGTGCGGCTAGTATGCTTCGCCTAAAAGAAAAGTCTGCTCAAAGGCCAGTGTTTAATGCGAAAGGGAAATTGAATTTGGCTCCAAAGTTTGAAACGAATGAATGAATGTTGGATGTTTAATGGCGCAAGCGCCAGGTATGGCCAAAGAGCGTCATTTGAAACGATGTCTCCGGCTCATTACAACATGCCAACGTGCTATATTTTCAGTTTCTGATGCTCCAAAAAAAAAGAAAAAGAAGAAATAAGAAAGTCGCGCTGAGAGCAAAGGATGGCCGGACGCTGTCTCTTGCATGAATCCTATAGGCGATGCAGTGAAGTGGAAACTCAAGTCAAAGTAGTGAATTTCGCGAGTGGGTTATACACTGCAAAAAAAAAAAGAACTTTTCTTTCTTTCTTTGCGCTTGAAGAAGTGGACAGAGAAAGGGGAGAGGGGGAGTGGGTAGGGAACACTTTCGCGTTTTATAGCGCAAAAAAAAAAAAAGAAAACTACTTTCGAGGAACTTCAGCCTGTGTCGAAATCAGCTCGTTAGCGCGAGCAGCGGGCCTTCCTTTAGTGGCACAGATATTCGCGATCCCACAGCGGTTTGCGTTTCCCATTGCGAGCGATGTATAGTGGCGCCATTTGGAATTCCGGCAGAACTGCAAAAGACTCGGTGCTGATTTCTCCGAATAAACTAAGCCGGGTATGGCTGAACATCACCACACGTACAGCTGGGATAATTTCGCGTCGTTTTCTTCCCGGCGAGTTCGTGGCCTTTTGGAGCAGACGTCCGTTGGGATCGTTATGACCCAGGAGAGTGTTCAGTCTTTCTTCTTTTTTTTTGGGGGGGGGGGGGGGGGCGACTGTCGTAATCGCTGAACACGGTGCGCTGTCCTCGTACTTGCCTTTCTGCACTATGACGCAAAACAGTCACGAAAGTAGCACGCTCGAAAGTGGGGAGTGTCGAAATGCGCTTCCTGCGAGGTGGCTTTGCGAAGCGAAGTTTTCGACGGCACCACCGTCATGCATATGCAATTGTGTAACGTGTGCAGCTCGTTAGCAATTCGTGGAGGAGATCCAGTTAATAAAACGTGGTGAATAAGACTCTCTCTCTTTCCACACACGCACACACACATACACGTACGCACGCACCCACACACAAACACACACACACACGTGCGCGCACGCACACACACACACACACACACACACACACACACACACACACACACACACACACACACACACACACACACACACACACACACACACACACACACACACACACACACACACACACACACACACACACACACACACACACACACACACACACACACACACACACACACACACACACACACACACACACACACACACACACACACACACACACACACACACACACACACACACACACACACACACACACACACACACACACACACACACACACACACACACACACACACACACACACACACACACACACACACACACACACACACACACACACACACACACACACACACACACACACACACACACACACACACACACACACACACACACACACACACACACACACACACACACACACACACACACACACACACACACACACACACACACACACACACACACACACACACACACACACACACACACCTAAGAACGAGAGTAGGGCTGCACCACGTGGACCAAACAACATACATGTGCATTTCGGACTCTCGGCTCCGATACGGCACGCTTGGACAGCTAGCTGTTCTCGCCTACCGAGGAACCAGTTTATACAAATGCGGAACGCCGCGCCCTCTCGTAAAAAAAGAAAGGACTGCCTGGTGTTTGAGAGACCTCTGCCCTCTTCGTTGAAGTGTGCTCGCTGCGAACTTCTTTGCCGACATCTGTAAAAACACAGGGAATTCCCCGCCGTTCCCTAACACCGAACCCCCCCCTTTCGGCTCCGCAGGCTACGCGCGTCTGTCCCTTAACTGTATGCGAGGAGGTGTCGAACGCAGGGGGGGGGGGGGGGGAGAACTCGGGTGAAACCGTGGTGGCTTTTACGACCGTGTTTCCTCGCGGGCTATGACCAAAACGTCGCAACGCGTCGGCACTTCTTCAGTATGGAGTTCTGGCATGGAGGACCCGCGAGGCATGCAAGAAGGATAAAACATTACAACGTGCCGCGTTTGCTTGCGCGAACTGCCCACCGCAAAACCGTCGGCTTTTTTTGCTGGTCATAGCGAGCGCCGTAGGCATACGCCTGTGGATGTGTTCCAGACGGCGTTTATACCCGTGCGAGCGTCTCCTGCACCCGGCACTGTATTCAACGCCTATGGCACGACTGCAGAAAAGTGCAGCTACAAACAGGGAAGCCAAGCCTTCGTGCTGCTGAATAAGGCTTGTTTTGCCGATCTGGTGCCAGAAATTTGTGCATGATTTGGACTGTGGTCCCGTTTGCATCCTTGCCATGGCTTTGCGCAAGCGCATGAGTGCCTTGCGCGTGAGTGGCTGCCAGTGCTTGGAAGAACGATTCGCACTCGTGAACTATACGATGGCCGTACGCCGTGACTCTCACTCCATCCCAATCCGACGCTCTTAATATGGTTTTCAAACTTAAGGAGCATTGTGCTTGGTCGAGGGTTGCCGCGTGAAAACGGCAAACGTTGATTGGCCCCTTCCCCCCCCCCCCCTCCCCCCTCCGGTAGGGCCGCCGACCTATCCCTCTTCCTGCGCGGCCCTCCCTCGCTCACCACCTCAGCTTCCGACGTCAAACGGAACTCACGTGGTCCCCGCTTCTGGTTTTTAAGTGGACGCTGCGTAGAAGTGGCACCGTGCAACGCATAGAGTTTCAATAGAATTACTACAGGGGGAACTGTGGCGCTAGTGTCTACGGGAGCTAGAAGCAGGCCAGCGTGGGAGTGACGGTCACAGTGCATTAATTTGCCTAAATTTCGTACTTATAGCTGGCTTCGTGACTTTGCAAAGTGATCATTCTTGGACTGATCAAAGTGATCAGTCCAAGAACAAGAAAGGGGCTGACAGATGCAATAGCACACTGTGGTATAAAGTTCGTAAACAGGGATAAGGTGCCTCAGAAAGGTTGGCCAGCCTTTCTGAGGCACCTTATCCCTGTTTACGCATCTTAAACTTATGGAAGACTGCGTTACAAATAATTAAATAGACGTTATTAAAATATTCCAACGGCAGGATTCGAACGTAGGACCTCCAAGCACAGAAGCCCGACGTTGAAACCACTACTGCGAGGACGCATCGTCAAGCGCAACCGCTGCAATTAGCAACGATTGTGCGTGCTTGCAGAGTGATATTACGGTCTGAATTTAAATAACGCGTAAGTTGCTCTGAAATTTAGGCTATTTTAGGCCCACATAAAGCGTAATAGATAAATCCACAAGGATGTTTGATGTCCGGAGCACGAAGATTAGGCAAATCCATGAACTACCCCCATCATCCCCATGGTGGCCGAACCATCGCAGTACCACAGTTTCCTCTAGTAACATTAAGACACTCTATGGTGCAGCAAGCGAAAATTAGGAACCGGAAATCCCACAAAGAAAACAACCGGAAACGTAAAACCCCGGGAAGCGGAATGGAAAAAGCGGAAGAGGGGAAGAAATGAAGGGACAAGATGGGTGACGATGACGACGGAGGAAAAATGCGAAGCACATAGCTGGCTAGTCTACTCCATAGCCTATAGAGTCCAGGCTACAAAGTCTTCGAGGCATGTACGCCGAAGCCCTTTCTCCTCTATAGGTTACGTCCTTGCTGCTAAAGCATCGTTTTCATTGTGTGCGGTACGATGATTGAACCTCTACCGCAGCTTTTTTTTGGTCATGCGGTGGTTTGAATGAGAAAGTATATACAATGAAGTGCTTCGATTAAAAAAAGAAGGGGGTGGGGTGTTGCGCTATTTAAGGATTATCTTGTGCCCAAACAATAATCGTCATGTGTCTCTCTTGCATTAACTTCCATCGTTGAAAACTCTGCGCTCGCTACTTCCCCGTCAAAATTTCTACTTCGCGCCGATGACGCGCATGCCGTTCGTAACGTGGAAGTATACCGGAGCTTTGGTGTTAAAAAAAGGAAGGACACGCAAGATATAGATGATGATCATTGTTGCGGTTCGAAGACAGGCAACAAAGGGTGTCAACTTTCCTTAGAGTGCTGTCGCTACACGAGCGCAAAATAGCAGGGATTCGGGCTTCTAGGCGAGCAAACGCGGTACATGAGGTTTGTAGCATTTTGACGAATGGTATGTATGCAAAGGAGACTGTCGCGTTCATGACGAGGACGGTAAAGCCAGCTCGCCCAAGCCACTTTCTCTATCCTGATATACTCTATTTAAACAGAAGCGTGCAATGGAGTGAAAGCTACAGGTCGCATCAGTCAACCAGAAAAATGGAACGAGAAGAATTTGCGATATGCTCCCGTGTTCGCCTCTGATCGCCCTACGCACGACACTTGGACTGAACGGGCAATATTCACCGGAGGATTAATAGCGGACAGTGGGCTAGCGCTCCTTCTTCCTTCCCCGGAACGCGCGGTCGTCGCTCGTTATGCGGAGTGGTTGACACGAGCGCTGCGTAGCCTCACGCTGCACTGCACGCAATTGGTAAGGCGGAATATAGGCGTGCTCTTCGCGCTACTTTGCTCTTTTGCTTATCGTCGCCGGCGTCCCCTAACCCCGGCCTCGACCTGCATACAGGCGAGACACGAGGGCGCGTACCCGAAGGCTGTCGTCCTCCGGGGCTTTCACTGAAAAAAGCTGGAGCCCGTGTCGCGCGCTTGAGATCTCAACGGACGGGGCGACAGATGGCTGATCTTGTAGTTTTCGTCTCGCCGGAATGCGGCGAGTCTTGATCGGCGAGCTGAAGTCGGAGGCTTGCACTGACAGTCTCGATATGTAAAATATGTATAACGCGTGGTTCGCTGGGCTTCGGCAGATGAGTTCCGCGGAAGCCCGCAAGGTGGTGGAAGAATCGTGAGAGGGAATCGAGTGGTCGATTAATTGATTCGGCCTCGCTACCGCTAGCCTCTCGGTGCTTGTTTCGAGAGCTGTATCGAGAGTCTTTAACGTTGCTCTACAATTTTCTCGTTGACACCATTTATGT
Source organism: Dermacentor albipictus (assembly GCF_038994185.2). Classification (NCBI taxonomy): domain Eukaryota; kingdom Metazoa; phylum Arthropoda; class Arachnida; order Ixodida; family Ixodidae; genus Dermacentor; species Dermacentor albipictus. The sequence goes on from NC_091827.1 coordinate 30,044,317, forward strand.
AACTGTAATAATTTAGGAGGTAATTAAATAATTAAGACGAATTATGGAATTTGGCGGAATGCAAGGAATGATATGACTAGCTCCAAGCGATGGCAAACAACATTACCTTGGTTCGATCCAGCTACGTGGCATTTGCATAGTTTAAGGTTTGGCTCAGAATACGTGAAACACACTGTATGTCGATGAGATTACTTCCATGAAATAAAGAAAAAAAAATAAAACCTATTTAGCACGGAAGCGTTGGCACTGGGTCTGGACGAATACTGCCTGGAAAGCGAAGTGGTGTTTTCTCAGAAACGCGAATGCGGCTACCCTATATGTAGCTTCGGCTACTGTCCCACCTCCTACACCCCTCGCTGTGCGGGCTTTGGGGCCACTCCGACGTTATTTCACGTACCGCTGTAGTGCCTGCGACCGCCGCCTGGGCACACCTTCCGCGAGCCCAACCCGACCTCGACCCAGGACAGCTGGGAGGCTGCACCAAATTACGGAAACGTGCGGGCTCAACTGCACTGCTCTGGCGTGTCCGCGACATTGCCATGTACTCTCTATCTCCCTGCTGGGTGGATATAAATATTCGCTTTCTATTGACACATGGGCTTCGTATGTTTTCTAAGTTCGAGGTAGTCGATTGCTTTTTTTTTTCTTTTTTACTGCAACAGCAATTAAGAGATCTAAACTGGGTTTCCAATGTATCCGCGTGCAGGACCACATAGTATCTAGGGAGGGGGGAGGGCCACGTGCCATCCTATCCTCCACCCCCCAAAATTTCTGCGTACCAAGGCTACTTGGTAATAAACGACGTACGACAACCCCCGCTCCTTCCGCCCTCTTCCCCGGCCAGGTTTGAAATGGTCGCCAGACAAAACGGGAAAACAAATGTACGCGTGGCCTTATGAAGGCAGCACACAACTTATGTGCATCCCGCGGGATCCTTTAATCACCGCGAAATTCGTCGCTTGGCTTTTTGACCTATGTGTTCGCAGGGATCGCGGCGCCTCCTAATTCGCACTCTGTCCCGAAGCGGCACGCCAGCCCGCTCGTACGTTCACCCTTTTCGCCTTGTCCACCCCGTCGTTTGTGTTTGTGCAGACGGCCTGCCGAAGCCGGGGCACCGGGGGTCTGGCCCTGTATATACCACGACGCCCTTCCCGCACTCTAGGCTTGATAAACCGAAGCGTCGCGTCTCTCGATCAGGTCCGTCACGCAATCAAGGGGGTGCGTGAGAAGGAGAGGGCCAGGGGGCATTCTGCAATCGCCTTCGTTTGGTTCCGCCTTCTTATGCAGCGAGAGTAGTACGGGCACCACCGAAATCTGTCACGACCTCTTCGCCGGCGAACATCTACGCGTACGTGGTCGTGAGTCACGCGGTGCGGCGCTTGTTCGCATTGTCTCGGGGGTTGACGGGGTTGTCCCGTGCTCTGACGGCGTCACCCGTCGTCCCGGCGTCTCCTGCTTGTCCCGTCGCGGTCTCGCCTCGTTAAGACGCCCGGTAGACGTCACTGCCGAGTCGCGCCTCGGCACTCGTTAGCTCACGTAGGCCGAATAGCTGGCTACTCTCGCACGGAACCCGTATGTACTTCCTCACGATGGCTGGCTGTGTTTGAGAGGTGCATCACTCTGGGCCCCAGATGTCTTCGATATGTTCTTTTTTTTCGTTTTTCGTTTTTTTTTCTTCGGTTTGTTTGTCTAGGTTGTATTCCCTAACTGGCCGGGAAGAATAATGCACTCGTTCACTAACTCACTCACTCGCTTATTCAGATGCATTCCTGGCGTCGGGGGTGGTGATTTCAGGTGGTGTTGTCGTTTGTATGCAGCCAGGTCTCGGCAACTGGCCCTCCTCAACACTGCTATCTAGAACACAATATGCATCCACTTTTAATTGGCCTTTTTATTGTTTTCTTAAATTTTTATGGTGCTCTTTTTGATTTCACGGTCTGCTAGCTTGGCGTGATTGTAACTGAGGGAGAAAAAAATGGAGCGCCTTGGTTGGCCTTATCATTCCCGCTCATTGCATGGAGGGGCTCTCCACAATGGCAACCTCGATGTGATGAGGTCGCATGCGGAGGTTTGTTGGCCAGTAATTTGCTGCTTAGTTCCCGCAGCATACGCGGTGCTTGCGGTTTAAATGAAGTTCTGTTCGCCGCACTGATTGGGCGTGGCGCTGACTTACTCTCATCGCTAGATCTAGTACACGCACTTACGCAAAAACCTAAGCAAGTCAGATGGCCATAACGGTGACTGAATGGTACAGAGTATCGCACGAGTTTCGGCTCCCATGCAG